>NC_056725.1:1818300899-1818465899 GCF_019279795.1 Protopterus annectens
ACATTAGATTTCAATGACAAAGACTCACATTATTTTAAACCCAGTCAGGCTGCATCATACCTATTTCAAAAATGCATTAAAGAGCTAAAATGTAAATGTGGCATTCCTTAGAATCCCTTCTAATTTTTAATACGGATTTAATCATAATTATATTTTATGCTTAATGTGAGTATGTAAATACTGTTTCACTGACTTGATGATGGGCAACCCTACTGACGTACATCATGACTGACTATATAGCTAAAGCCTATCTGCAAATGAATTATTTCTTAAGATTAGTGAGGAGGGCATTATGTTAATGTCAATATACCCTGCATTTCTGTGGTTATTGGATTTAGAAGAATGGTTCCAAGGTAGTTACTAGGCAGGCAGTCTAGGTGACCATTAAGGAGCCTATCCCAAATTCCCAATTGCTCTAAGTACTTCCTGGTTAATTGACTTACTCATAGTCACACAGTAGGCAAATAAAGGCAGAAAGATTTAAACTTAATAACCTTGGTACAAGAAGCAGGAACTTTAGTCCACTGTGCTAAGTTCCAGAATGTCATTTATATAGTTAAATGCACTGATTTATTAAACTATGTATGCAAACTAATTTTAAGATATAAGCTTCCTAATTTTATCTCAGTTAATGCATTTCTGGTTTGAGTTGGTATACTGGAAATCGTCTGAGGTAAATTATAATATATATATATATATATATATATATATATATATATATATATATATATAAGCACTCATATATATTTATATATTATTATGTGGTATAGCGAGCAACCTAAAATAAAGAAAAAAATAAACATCCTAAATAGAAACAAGTGCAGTATGCTTTTTTTTTTCAAAAAATAATCATATGCAAAAGGTAAGTACTTTTGTCTCTCAATGATAACAGGAAAGACCTACTAATCAAATAATTTCCAGTTATGAGGGAATTCCTTTAAATATTTAGCTTGAAAATATTCAACTCAGCTGAAGTGATAGAACAAAAACATTAAAATAATTAATTCCATGAAAAAATTAAAAAAATTATGAAAACTGGTGAAAAATGTTACAAAAAGTAATAAAATATAATAGCGCCCTCACATCTTACAGTGGGTGTCTTTTGAATATTTCATCTTAAAAGTCTAATCCTTAAAGGGTGTCATGCATTATTCAGGCTTCATTTTAAGAAAGTTAATAAAGTTGCCTCCCTTGTGATCTAATTTTAAAACACCAGTGACAAAATAAAATGTGATGTTCTTATATTCTGAGCGCACATAACTGTGCTTATAAAGTGCTTTACTTTTATCAGCAGTCTAAATTACTTATTGCCGTACATGTATACACTCTAATAGGTCCATGTGGTATTAGTATGCACATGTTGTGACAGTCTGGACATAATAGCACAACAATATCTCCACTGTTATAACAAGCAAAGGGTTGTGCAACACCAAACATTGCTCACAGTTTTAAAAATGGCCCCTCATGCAAGTACCTACAATTTGAGCAGACATCATATCTATAAGTCCCAACTGGTCTATTCATCATTGTGTAACCTACATCTTTAGGAAAATTTTCAAGGTTTATTTTTAATGTTATTACTTTTCTTATTCAGAAATAATGGGGAAATAACCACTATCTTATCAACATCATTAGTCAAAATTCTCAGATTATTAGAAATTATTTTCTTAATTTTAGCTGAGTCTGTAATAAATATAACTGAACAAGCATTGCTAAATTGTTTGATACCTTTCCAGTTGAAAGCATTCACTTTACCCTTATCCACACATACTCAGTAGTGGGGGAATCTAGATGTTTTTTCTCACCTCTTTCACTTTTACAGTAAGTTTAGGAATAAATTGATTCTTGTATCCTCTCTTTAAGAAACAGACTAAGTGCCTGCATATGTTAAACTCAAAATCCTTATCAACAGATGCTAATCTACAATGCCTAATAAACAATCATAGCACAAAACTAATCTTAACACATGCTGCTTAAAAACTACATTACTGCAAACAGAAATTTGCAAAGCTGAAATCAAATCTATTATCTCAATCATTGAAACTTACTGTGATCACCAAGAGGTTTACATTATTCATAAAAAGAGAAACTAGAAATGTTAAGAAGGAAGTGTTATTAATTAAATAATCACTATACAATCAGAATTGCCTGCTCTTGCCAGGGATAGGCCTACAATAGAACAAACAAAAGCAAACCATATTTTTAAAACTTGCATTTGTATAGAAAGATAGTTCCCATTGAGCTAATACTAGCCTGGCAATAGTTATGCCCTTAATAGCCTGAACAGCTCTGTTTGATTATAAGACCTTTGATTTTGTTGTACTGGAGGTTCAACAATAAACCTGTTTCCAGACTGGTTAATGGACTTAGTAATACTTAAATGAAGATATTTCAATATCTGCAATGCTCAGATGAGTTCCATTCTGTGAATATGACTGCAGGCTTCTTTTCAGAAAACCACTTCTAAATATTTTTGTTGTCTTGTAGTTTCACAGGTGTATAAGTGATATCACTACTAAAAGGATAACTGTTGTCTTTTTCTTTAAAAAATGGAATGTGTAGATCTGTCTAGAAAGAGTACTTTGAGGGGTTGATGAATGAAGAGAATGAGAGGGAGAGAAGGTTGGACAATGTGCGGATAGTGAATCATGAAGTGCAGTGGATTAGCAAGGAGGAAGTAAGGATAGCTATGAAGAGGATGAAGAACGGAAAGGCTGTTGGCCTAGATGACATACCTGTGGAAGCATGGAGGTGTTTAGGTGAAATGGCAGTGGAGTTTTTAACTAGATTGTTTAATGAAATCTTGGAAAGTGCGAAGATGCCTAAGGAGTGTAGAAAAAGTGTTTTGGTACTGATTTTTAAGAATAAGGGTGACGTGCAGAGCTGTAGTAACTACAGAGGTATTAATTTGATAAGTCACAGCATGAAGTTATGGGAAAGAGTAATGGAAGCTAGGTTAAGAAGGGAGGTGATGATTAGTGATCAGCAGTATGGTTTCATGCCAGGAAAGAACACTACAGATACAATGTTTGCTCTGAGACTGTTGATGGGGAAGTACAGAGAAGGTCAGAAGGAGTTACATTGGGTCTTTGACAGGATGCCTAGAAAGGAGTTGTGGTATTGTATGAGGAAGTCGGGAGTGTCATAGAAGTATGTAAGAGTGGTACAGGATTTGTATGAGGGTAGTGTGACAGTGGTGAGGTCTGCAGTGGGAGTGACAGATGCATTTAAGGTGGAGGTGGGATTACATCAAGGATCAGCTCTGAGACCTTTCTTATTTGCAATGGTGATGGACAGGTTGACAGACAAGATCAGACAGAAGTCCCCATGGACTATGATGTTTGCAGATGACATTGTGATCTGTAGTGTGAGTAGGTAACAGGTGGAGGAGACCCTGGAGCAGTGGAGATATGTTCTAGAGAAAAGAGGAATGAAGGTCAGCAGGACTAAGACAGAATTTATGTGTGTGAATGAGAGGGAGGATAGATGAATTGTGAGGATGCAGGGAGTAGAGGTGGTGAAGGTGGATGAGTTTAAATACTTGGGATCAACAGTTCAGAGTAATGGTGAATGTGGAAGAGAGGTGAAGAAGAGAGTACAGGCAGGATGGAGTGGGTGAAGAAGAGTGTCAGAAGTGATTTGTGACAGACGAGTACCAGTAAGAGTGAAAGGGAAGGTCTGCAAGAGGGTAGTGAGACCAGCTATGTTATATGGGTTGGAGACAGTGGCACTGACAAAAAGGCAGGAGTCAGAGTTGGACGTGGCAGAGTTGAAGATGTTAAGATTTGCACTGGGTGTGATGAGGGTGGACAGGATTAGGAATAAGTATATTAGAGGATCAGCCCAGGTTGGAAGGTTTGGAGAGAAAGCCAGAGAGGCAAGATTACGCTGGTTTGGACATGTACTGAGGAGGGATGCAGAGTATATTGGGAAAAAGATGCTAAGGATGAAGCTGCCAGGTAAGAGGAAAAGAGGAAGGCCTAAGATAAGGTTTATGGATGTGGTGAGCGAGGACATGCAGGTAGTTGGTGTGACAGAACAAGATGCAGAGGACAGGAAGAAATGGAAACAGATGATCCGCTGTGGCGACCCCTAATGGGAGCAGCCAAAAGACGAAGAAGATATGTCTATATAGTCCTTTTCATCCTAAATGAACTGCTTCAATTTCCTCATAGCTAGACTCTTTAGAATGTATGGAACACTAATTCATAAGTATGTTTGTGTTACAAAAACATGATCTTGTAAAATGTACAAATTCAGTTTCTCAATATCTTTTATGTTTCTTCATACATCTGTCAATTTAGCTAGACAAAATATTATTAAGCTGTAGTCCTACTTTCCCAAAATAACTAACTAAATAAATAAAATAAATAAAACTAGTGAACTCGTTATATAAACTGTCCCACGGTTTTATCCCATTAGAGAATTTAGAAATGCATGGTCCATTGGGCACCCTTGTTACCGTCATTCATTCCTCAAAGTAAATGTTGCTGTGAACCAGTGATTTACTTTTGGTAGTTATTTTCTCAAAATGTTGGGTGACAGAAAAAGAAATAAAAAAGGTCTCACTGTTATCGTTTGCTAAAACATTAGCATTTGTATTCTCTACAGGCAATTGGTAGGTTTTGGGAAAAAGAAAAAAAAATATCTCTTAGAATTGGTTTTGTCCTGTATAAGGCTATAGTCATTTACACCAACAACGACATTGGAAAGCGTGTGGACAACGTTAATTAGACCAATTTATTCATCTGAAGAGGCAAGCACACAAGCTACATTTTAAGAACACACAAACATAAAAAGTTCCTGAAATTGCTGAAAATGAAGAATACCATTGTATTAATATCTGCGATATATAGGATAATTTATAAGGGTCTAAGTGAATGGATAATGGGGAAAAGTGAATAGATTTTGAGGGATCCACATTACCAGCAAAAGTAGAAACTGCAGACCATACAAAAAACATCTTAATATTAGTTGGCATAATGGGCAACCAAAAAAAGTGACAAAAAATGTTACATTTTCATTAAGATAATATATACATGCAAAAGGTTTTTTGTTTTGCAATAATACAGAAACACCTAATCAGAACATTTGCACAAAAACTTATTGCTTAAATAGCAGTCCATCAATATATCACACACACACACACACACACACACACACACACACACACACACACACACACACACACACACACACACACACAAAATGTCAATTAAATTAATCAAATCGGACCAATTATAAGACAGAATTTCTTTAAATTTTTAGGTTGATAGTCAACTCAGCTGAAATTATAGTACAAAAGTCATTAAAAATTATACAAAATCTATTGAACGACTTTAATAAATGATACAATGTAACAGTGAAATCACCACTAGCATATGATAGCCATTGAATATTTCATTCTAAAGACATGAACCTTAAAACAAATCACTTTTTATGTTTGTGTTCATGTAAACTGGGGGATGACTTACATCCAGGTAAATCTACCATTAAAACCCTTTCCCTAAGAAGGCTATTGAAGTATCAACTCCTGTGATCTAACCTCAGTATGGCAATAATAAAAATCCTCCTTATCACAATTAAAACAATCACTGAAAACATACTTGGAGAATTCATGGATCTGTAGTTGTGTCAGTCCAGGATAGTCTAACACCCACCCCCTTTCCACACTCAACGGCAACACTTCAATCTGACATCCTGACACCAGATGGTTTTCCCTATCCAAGTCAGAAAATAAACATTGTCTTTAGTTGATTCACTGCTCTTTGTAATTAGAATTTGCTGAACTTCTCTTTGATCTTATTCAGTTCATCACCTAGTCAGTCGACTTGTATGTACTCTTTACTCAGTTGTTAGCATCTTAATACCTTTTTGCAAACTGAATATATTTCTATAAGTTAATAAGTTGATATACTACAATACTATGATAACTTTATTCTGCTGTACTTTGTAAAGTGTCTTTTATAAATACTATGTAATGTATTGTATGTGGAACTTTTCTTCCCATGCCTCCTCTGAAAAGGACCTGTGTCCATTCAGACTTTCCCAGTAACCAAATGTAAAATAAAATAAATAAAAATAAATAAAAACATTTCTTATAGTTTGACAATACAGAAGTGTGCTTTATTTATTTCTTGTCACCAGTCCTATTGTATAACTATGTCCGTGATCTTTTATGTTGCTCATAGGCATGCATGAAATGTGAGGGATTGCGTGTGTATGTGTGTGAGTATACCAAATTCATTTAGTCACTCTGATTTTCCACTTAATCTAATTCAAAACTACAATGGAGCTGGAATCTGTCCCCATAGTCGGTGATGAGCGCAAGGCATAGCTCATCTTGAATGTTGTGAAGATAAATTTCACGATGTTCATACACACACACACACACACACACACACACACACACACACACACACACACACACACACACACAGACACTAGACATGTTGGTGTGATAGATTCATATCCAAATGTATCCCTCACCCCTGGGACAAACTTCCACTGTATGTCAAGTAGTGTAGCGCCCTTGTCTTCTTAAAAGTAAACCTAGATAATTTAATGGACTGCCTCAAAACTTTCCCCTTGTCTTTCTTGTCTTGCACTCCAAGATGCTGGAGGGAACTACTGAATATGATCTTGTAATGGGTCTGCAGACTAACAGCCCTAGTACATATGTATGAATCTATTAAAGTGATGTTCAACATTTGCTATTCTTCCATGAATTCATTCTTTTTTCATCATTCTGGGGCTCTCTATTATAAGTCTCGACATATCAAAAGAGAGATGATTTATCTAGCTTAATCCTGCCTCACTATAAAATATGTACACCTTACCTTTGTGAACTGCCAGAGCAGCTAATATTGTGACTGTGAAACAGTTAATGTCCTTGTTTGGCCCCCACTCATGTTGCAGGGGACTAATAAGCTGAGGAAATGAAGTGATATATTAATCGGGCAGCTGCGTATGTGTCTGTTCGCTATATTGGACATAAACCTGCTGAAATTCATTCACTGGTTTGAAAGAGGTCAGTAGTACTAACATCACAGCATCAATGGGCTTTTCCTTTTTTTAGATTCAGTCTTTAAACATCATTTATAATTGGTAAATGACACAGAATAAATATGTGTGTGTGTGTGTGTGTGTGTGTGTGTGTGTGTGTGTGTGTGTGTGTGTGTGTGTGTGTGTGTGTGTGTGTGTGTGGGGAGAGATTGAAAATGGATACATATTTAACCAAAAATGCCTGTATCCAGGAGCATCTGCAGAGCTGCCACACAACAGCTTTTGCACAGGTGTCATCTAACTCTCCAAACACTCCAAGCACTACGTGGGTCTTCTGACCTTAGCTGCAACCTGAGAAGAAAATAAGACCTTAGCTGACGCTGAAAAGCAGGCAGGGCCATTTTATAACAAACAGAACTATGAATTTCAATTTATAGTCTGACAGCATGAGTGAGTACACCTGCCTGATCTTCAGGTATAAATGTGACAATCACTGATTGCAGTTGTACTTTCCTTTCTTCTTGTCCTTCTGAAATAACAGACATGGAACCTGTGACACATTAGTTCTCCTTCCATATGAATGCAGTGTACTCCTTTCTGTACAGCTGAGGGGCATCATAGCATCTATGGCATGAGGCTGACATTAGTTTTACTAACTATTAGGGCTACTAAAGAAGTGTAAAGGACAAAGTCTTCAGCACAAACTATTTCTATACTGGTTGTATTCCTTAGGTTCTAGGTCTTAAACTGGATTTTATAAGTCACAATAAACACAGTAATTATTAAGTTTGTAATATTTTGTAAACAACTTACAATATGTCAGTTTGTTTGTGTCTTTCGGCTTTTCCCGGTTAGGGGTTGCCACAGCGGAACTCCGGTCAGCTAATGATTGGTAGTGGATTTTTACATATCGGGTTACCAGCCCTGATGCACAACCTTCAACGAAGGCACGTCCCATTCACATATGCCTCCACACAGAAGACGCTCTAGCTGAGAATTGAACGGGACAACGTCTTGCTATGAGGCGACAATGCTACCGCAGCACCACCACCACAGTAACCAGTTAAATTACATAATTATTGTCAAAATTTTCTTTGTCTAGCTGAGAGGTTGCATATGAGGCTAATGAGTTCTGTATATACCACACAGTTGTCAAGATATTTATAAAAACATGCAATTTATGCCAATATAAATAAATATTATATGAACAACAGTTAATATCTCTTTACCTGCACAAGACAGAGGTAAGATATCAATACATTTCTATTTCCATTGTGTAAGCTTTAAGATGATTATTTTAATACTTTATTTGTAGCATAGTTTTGCAATTATTAATGCAAATGTGAATAGGTAATATTTGATTCCTAAAGGGGTCAGTAGGATGTAACTGCAGAAACACCTGGAAATGTCACTCAACAGTAATGGTGCTGTCCCCCTATCCTCACCAAACTCTGCATGAAAAGCTAAAGTTATTCACTGAGAAGCCCAAATGGTAAACAATCATTAAAGCCATTTTTCACATTATCATTATGCATGAAGGTGATTTCTCAGCCTCCTGGAATAGCATTCCAGATGATGTAAGCATAAGCAAACAATAATGCCCAACAGGGTGTGTGGTAATGTGTAATTAATGCCCACCCAGGGGTGTTGTGAGGACCGACACAGCAAGTGCAGGGCCTCTACACCCCTGGAAGGGCATTAATTACACATTAACACACACCCTGTAGGGCATTATTGTGCTTAGCAAATGGGCTATCTGTGAAAGTGTTGTGTTTTACTTACTTATTTGCATTTTTTTATTGCTATATTCTTTTTTATATATATTTTGGATGTAAAATAGTTCATCCGCCTAATGTTTCAAAGTTGCTGTAGCATATGTAAATGGTGTTAGAAGAAGCATTTTACATCCAAAATATATCCTTTTTTTAAAACAAAATCTAGATATTTGCTTTATTTTTGTCTCTTACTGCTTAAATGTTTTTTTTGCCAGTCATTAGGTATTGAAGTCACTAAATAATGAAATACATTTGAATTTCAGACTTTATTTCCTTCAGAAAATTCATGTTAATACAAATCCTGTTATTTAAATTACTTTTTAATTTTTTAAGTATAACATTTAAAATCTGTTTGTATTTTGGAGCCTTTGTCCTTTATTTATTTCAGGCTTTATCCACATTTCTTGCGCTAAAAGGTTGAGAGGTTCGTAAACTTCTTTTCTGCTGCTGCTGGTGTTCCATCGATCTCATTGTCTCTCCCTCTGTCACACTGTCCCTGCCCCTCCCTCCTCCACACACACACACACACACACACACACACACACACACACACACACACACACACACACACACACACACACACACACACTTGTACTTCAGAAAATGCATGCTAACAAAAGTCCTATTGGTGCAGTAACTTTGTGATTTTTTTAAACAGGAAATTTTCCTGTTTTGAGTCCTTGTTTCCCCTTTGCTTTATGTTTTATTCAGTTAACTTTTCTAACAAGTGAGAAATATCTAAACATCTTGACAGCTGCTCTCACTCCACTCCTCTCTCTCTCTCTGTCACTCACACACACTTTGCTTTCATGTACGCATTCACACACACAGATGTAAACATAAACACACACACAAACAGAAACATGCACGCACACGCATGCACGCGCACACACACACACACACACACACACACACACACACACACACACACACACACACACACACACACACTTTTTCTTTATATTTAGATTAGATTTTATACTCACTAAACAGCAAAAGTGCTGCTTAGAGAGTGCAAAATGATGTCTCAATCATTTTTGCTTTTGCTCACATGCATGCATACACTCACGCACACAGACATAAACACACGCACTTATTTTTCAGTTTTTTTAATATATTTTATATTCACTAAACAGCAGAAGCACTACTTAGTGAGGGTAAAATAATGGCGACTGTTAGTTTTTTCAGTCCAAGCTCCAAGACAGCGTGATATGCTGCCATGAAGCTGCGGACTCATTTTTCTGCAGCATTACTTGTACATTAATACCCTGTTGGAGAACGTTCGTTCTCCAATCAGGGTACTGATGTACAGTTTGCCCATTTTATAATAGATAATAGAAAATCTTAACTTATTCACAAAACCACTCAAGGAGCATCTTTCTGGTGAAAACAATTGCAGGTTCTTCCATGACACTGTTTGACTGCCTCAGTATTTAATACTGCACACACTTGTAAGAATGCATGCTACTTTCCCTGACTCAACACTTAATACGTACCAGTATGTTCCTGACCAGGGACATGCAACAACTGGAATGTCCACAGAGGGCCCTCACAATCAGAATACAGGGTGTATACAACATGTCCTATGCAAATTGCATCAAAAACCTGTCTCTATACCCTGTTTACTACAGACTGTTGAGAGGTGATGTGTGCCTGACATTCAGATGCTTATCTACAAAATGAATACCCTCAAACTTACTCAATCTAGGGACTTAAACTTTGTGATATAAATAGGACAAGTTGTAGGGAAGGGTGTGTGTCTGAGAGCATTTCCCTTTTCTGGGAAAGGCTTCTCATCCATTAGAAGCAGAACTCTTTCCTAACCCTTTTCAAGTGAAGCTTTAACCAGTGGATGGGAAATTGAAAATACATTCCAGGTATAGCACGTCTCTAATGGACAGAGGCAGCCTGTAAATCATACCCCAGCTTAAATATACCCTGTAAAATAACCTCTAAGACACATAAACTTACAGGATACAATTTGGATGTTTGGCTAGGCTTATGAATGCCATAGTGGTCATTAGCTTAGTAGACACTTATGAACTTATTAAGAACTACATTAAACTACTGTAAAAGGCTCCTCTCAAGGAACATTTGTAAAATGAATGCTCCTTTACCTTCCTCATTCACTAATTTCAGCCACAGCTCTAATTAATTATTTTTCTTCACTCATTATGGGTACAATTATTACTGTACCTATAGGTGGTCTTTCATTACATTTGGCCTAGACATTTTCATGCAGTGTAACTATTGCACATTTCTTAGCTACTGTACAGTACAACTGTAATACTGCTATTTGTCTTTACTACTGCGGGAACATTACTACTGCTATGGGTGATCTGTCATTTAACATAACATTATACTGGTACTGTTTTACATGTGATTCATTGCTTGATTTCATTTACCTCCTGTTTCACATGTGATTCATTGCTTGGTTTTAGTTACCTCTCAGGTATTCCTAGTCCTTGTACTATAGTTATTTCTTACTCTAAACTAACAGTGCATCCAAGAGATGTAATACATATCCATATTTGTACCAGTTTTGCCTGACTGTAACATTCACTATTTTATATAATATGGTTATACTTGTTAAAGTTTATATTCTGTACTATATATGTTCTGTTTTTTGTTAAGTTTGTCACTATTTGGTATCAGTTTTGCTGGATTGTGCCACTCAACGTTTTTATAACATTTTTCTACTTGTATAATTTGTTTGCTGCATTGTAGTTATTCTGTTTTGTTTTTCTGCCTATGTGGCCCGGGTCTTGGCTGAAAAGGGTCCTTGGATCACTTCATTGGCCTGGTTAACAAATGTTAAATAAATAAATGAATGCACAAATAAGTAAATAGATTATGCATTAGATCAGTGGTTCTTAAACTCTATAGGACTAAGGAACTCGGTGCAAAATATTTTTCTGTGGAACCCATGAAAATTTCTAACAAATATTTAGAATATATTCACACCTAATGTAAATTGTTAAAATATGTATTAATATAACTGTTTTAGGCTTCATATATTTACAGTCTTAATAGGAAGGATATGATTGCACTGAACATACTCAATTACAAGTACTCTTACTGTGCCCTGATTAGGTTGGATTATGATAAAAAATGGCCACACTAAATAAAGTATTCCAGACTGCTTTACATAATGCAAACTAATGACTATTTAAATTAATTATAACAGGGTCATCTGGTTTCCTGGTTTCTTCCAAAAACAGTCCCAAAGTCACTCAAAGTGAATTGAATGCCCCCATTTGTTCTGATTTAAGTATTCCACAAATTCCTGCAAAAAAACAGTATCCCCCCTCCACACCATCCAGCAGTCATCCAAGTAGCGTCACCAAATGTCAATTTCCCCAAGATATAAATTGTGTAAAGCATCATAAATGAACTGGTGTTCAATATAGCCCATAAAAAAATCTGCATAAATGGGGGCACAAGATGCCCCATAGCCGTACCCTTCACTTGCCAAAAACATTTACCAAAGAAATAAAAAACATTCTTGGTCAACACATGTTTGGTTAAACAAACTAAAAAAGTGTTAAATCCAGGGGGATAAATGTTTGCTTGGTCCAACCATCCGCTACTTGGATGACTGCTGGATGGTGTGGAGGGGGGATACTGTTTTTTTGCAGGAATTTGTGGACTACTTAAATCAGAACAAATGGGGCATTCAGTTCACTTTGAGTGCTCATAAGGATTCCATTACTTTCCTAGATGTTACTATCACTAGGGATACAGACCGTATATTAAAAACTGAGGTTTTCCGCAAATATCCTCAGCATAACACTCTCCTGCATGTCTACAGTCATCACCCCCGACACATCATCCGCAATATACCCAAGTCACAGTTTCTAAGAATGCGTCGCATTTGTTCCTCACATGACTCTTATGCCCGTTATGAACAGGATCTACATAACCAATTTATCCAGAGGAGATACAGTGACAATAATATCTGTCAGGCCAGAGACTTTGCTAGGCAGCCATCTAGATCTGATTTGTTGCAATATAAACAACCTTGTATTGATAAAGTTTCACAACAGCCTATCTGACTGGTTACATTTGGATGAAATATTCATTCTTTCAAACACATTATTAACCACCACTGGGACATTTTAAAAGCCAATGCCAAGCTTAATGAAATTCTTCCATCTACATGCTCTTTCTCTTTTTGCAGGGGATCCACATTGGGGTCTCATCTTAGTCATTATAAACACAAGGTTCTGACCCTCATTACAACAATCCACTTTATTTGGGAATAAGGTTAAGGGCTGTGTACCGTGTGGACATTGTTCTGCATGTCCCCATATATTTAAAACTAAGACCTTTACTAGTTTCAGTACTCCTAAGGTTTATGATATCTTATGTTATGGCAATTGCAGTACTGAATGGATTGTGTATTTGGCTACCTGTTCTTGTTTGGCGTTTTATGTAGGACAGACATCCAGATCATTGAGGCTTTGGATTTCCAAACATCTCAGTGAGATCAGGAACAGGAGACCTACAAACGCTTTATATAAGCACACTTTAATTCACAAAATGGCCAGGTTTACATTTACGGTTATTGATAGTGTCCAGGGCCAATATTCTTTTAAAGTTAGTTGTCACACTTTATTAAATAATAAAGGATCAGGTTGGATTACTCAGATTGGGGGTTTGTTTAAACCTGGCCTTAATGAGTTGTCATAATTTTTTAACCAACCAATGATATTCTTGAATGCTAATGATGCTCTTGATTTAAGGGTCTGTTAATTTTTGCTGTTATTAAGCACTGAGGAAGGCTGTTGCCGAAACCGGTATGCTGTTTGTTTTTTGAGCTACCCCAATGAATGAGTTTTAAGTTATCACCCTCTTTGTGCTGGACCTTTTTGTTTTTTAGTTATTGACAAATAGGACATGGCAAATATCATACAGCAAGTGGACAGGCAAAATCCTTGGTTACAGTCAAGGTGTCCCACAGGGCTCTGTTCTGGGTCCTTATTTGTTTAGACTGTATCTTTCAGACCTAACTTTTTCATCTGAGGTGTTCTACAGTCTTTATGCAGACAACCCAAAATTGGGTAAACTGATTACATGTGTTACAGATAAGGCATGTCTGCAAAATAATTTGACTAAATTGACCATTTGGGCACAGGAGAATAGAATGTTGATAAATACGTCAAGAACTAAGCATATGCGATTTCGTAGGTATAAATTGATAGGTGAATATTTAATACAGCACACAGTAATTGAAACTAAGGACCTGGGTATTTGGGTAGATTCTGCTATGAGTTTTTCTAATCATATCAACCAATTGGTTAATGATAGTTATAGAACTATAGGTTGTATAAAAAGATTTATAAAGTCTAGGAAATCAAAAATGATGATGTAATTGTTCATTAGTTACATTAGACCCAAACTTGAGTACGGAATAACAATATGGAAACCCTATAAGAAAACAAGCATGAGTAAACTGGAAAGAGTGCAATGGAAATATACCAAGGGCATCCATGGATGTAAAATTTAAGTTATTATGAAAAACCAAAATATCTGAATATAGTTCCCAGATCGGATAGCTAGTTAATGCAGGTGGTAAGGGGTGGGTGTAGTGTTTGGTTTGCTGTGTACACACAGGGTAGTGGGTTTGTTTTCCATCTTTAATTTGTATTGTGTCTAACCCTATTTGTAGAATACAGGGGTTTTGAAGGGCATTTGTGTCGCAGCTTGTCTGACCAAATGTGCACAGAGATGTGAATCTTTTGTTTTTTTTTTTTGGCGGCTGAGTATCTGACTAGTAGCTCCTTAATAGGGCGGTGAGATTGATACCCAGAAACTTTGCAATTTTTGTGACAGCAAGGTGCTTAATTTGTTGTCTTTGCAGGTGGGCAAGAGCAGAGTGGACATCAGTTGGTAACCTGAAGGAAGTGGGGCAGAGGTGGAAGTCCAGGTACTGATGGCTGTCTCCACTGATAGAATGGTGCACAAAGGTGTTCAAGTGGGAGAGTGTGAAGTAAGTAACAGTCGCTGGCCTGCTGGAAGTTGTTTGATGTAATTGATTCTGATGGACTGGATGTTCCGGTCGTTGGAGTGGTGCACAATGAGGTCACAGGGAATCTTATTTTACTTGCAGTTCTTTAAGATATGTTGTATTTGGTGTGGTTTGGGTAGTATGTCGCAAGCGAAGAAGGTGTATCTTGGGGCTGGGTTAAGCAGGGTTGAGGAATTTTGAGGGGGCTGGGGTTCTCGCAGGTAGGGTAGATACATAGTTATCCTAGGTTCAGAGGTTCATAGGTTCATAGGTAGGTACTAGGCTATTGGCCCTAGGGCCTATATAAGCCTAGCCAAATAGGTACCCTGGCTTTCACCACCCAAGAAATTTATTGTCCTGTGACCCTGTCAAGCAGATCCACAGAAGTGTACCCCGGGGTGAATCTTGAAGAGTGCTAATGAAGAGCTTTGTTTGATATAGATAGGTAGTTTGTTCCAGAGTATGGGAAGTCTCTGGGACAGGAATCTATCCCTCCAGCATGTTCTGTTTATTGTGGTGACAAGGTTTAGGTCCCTAGAGCATGTAGCTTAGAGAGATTGGGATTTCTTTAAGTGGAGCATGTCCAACAGCTCTGGGTTTGACATAGCGGATTTCTTTAAGTGGAGCATGTCCAACAGCTCTGGGTTTGACATAGCTTTGTACGTTAGGAAGAGATCGCCTCTGAGTAGGCAATATGCGACGGATTAAAGCTGGAGTTTTTTGAGATGCTCTGCATAGGGCATCTGTTTGAGGCTGGTAATCCTCTTTGTGAGGTATTTCTGCAGCCCTTCCAGTTATTGTAGATGTCTTGTGAGGTACATACCAGAAGGGGCGCTGTATTCTATAATGGGTCTAATGAGTGACGAGTAGAGGGTAACAATGACCTCTTTTTTCCTGGATGAGAAACCTTTTGTGATGAGGTGTGCCACGTAGAAGGATTTCCTGTCTACTGTGGTGATGTAATTATCAAAGGAGAGACTACTGTCCACCTGTGTCCCAAGGACTCTTATAACACTTCCGGTGTTAAGTAGACTATAACCTATGTGGTAGTTCATGGGTACAGAGTTTTTACCAAAAGGGATGACAATGTACTTTTTGGCATTGAGCTTGAGGCCATGGCTTTGACACCAGGCACCTGTCTCAGTGAGGCCCTTTTGTAGGATGTCCACATCATTAGGAGTTTTGATTATGGCTCCTAATTTGCAGTCATCTGCAAACTTCATCAGCCAAAGACTTCTGTGTTATCCTGTACTTCAGAGAAGTAGATACCAAACAGGATAGGGCCCAGGACTGAACCCTATGGTACTCCACTTGTCACTGGTCTGAAGTTGGATTTAGAGTCTGCTACTTTTATAGTGTGGGTTCTGTCAGTGAGCCAGTTGGCAGCCCATCTTTTGACATAGGGATTTATACCTAGTTTAGTGAGCTTATCTATAATTCCAGAGTGGGGGATGGTGTCAGAAGCCTTCGCGAGATCTAGATACGCTGTGTGAACCACCTTACCCTCATCTACAACTTTGGTGACCGCTTCAAAAAAGTCTATCAGATTCAGGAGACATCATCTGCATTTTACAAACCCGAACTGGGTGTGGTCCAGAGTTTTGAGATTACCGATGTTATTGTTTATAAGTTCTACAATGATACGTTCCATAGCCTTGCAGACCAGGGTTGTTAGGCTAATGGGGCAGTAGTTCCCGGGGTCCATGGTGGCTCCCCCTTTCTGGAGTGGGATAACCATCGCTGTGACCATTCAGTGGGCACAAAGCCTGAGGTGAGGCTATGATTGAACATTGTACTTAGATGGGGTGCCAGTTCATTCTGTAGTTCATGTACAACATGGGGTGTTGTCAGGTCCCATGGATGCTGTGTTCTTGGCTTTGGAGAGTGTAATTTTTACCTCTGCAGCCATGATTACAGGAACTTTGCATTCTTCTGGTATAGTGATGGGCCTTTTAGGGGGTGAGAGGGGTGTAAAGTTAGCACTGAACCTATCTGCCAGGATGTTGGCAATATCTGTTGGTTCTGTATATTTAGTGCCATTGTGCTGTAACTCAGAGCAGATCTGAGTGTTGCCATTGAGATTCTTGACATAGCTATAGAATGCTTTGTGGTTGTCTTTAGAATCAATGACGATTTTGTTTTCATAACTAGCTTTGGAGGATTTTATGAGGGATCTCAGCTTCTTACTGAGGCTGACCAGGGAGTTCCTCCGATCATGGGATTCTACTCTTTTAGCATAGCAAGTTACTAGGTTAATGGTTTGAGGGCTCTTAAGTTGGTTATCTATCAATGTTTCAGTTATGGTTATTGCGTAATTGTATTTGAAAGATAGGGATGCTGCTGGGGAGACTTAGTTGAGGTGTGGTAAACAGCATGGTAACAAGCTTACTTTATTCTGTACTTGGGGTGGTTCCTAGGCTAATGGTTCTAAGTTTGTTTGTTTTTTTTTATAATCTAGCCATGTTCAGGTAAGTGAGATTCCATAATCCAGAGTGCAGCGCATGTTGCTGTTAGCTAAGACGGACATGGGTGCATGTTGTCCTTGTCCAGAGGGCACATAAGGGGAATTTGTATCTCTGGACATTGGCTGTATAGCAGGAGTATGGATGGTTTTAATTTTCTTTGTCAAATTATTAATTTTGTTGAGAATTCCTTCATTGGTAGAAGAGTGATAATTTTATTTATAGAATAAGACTTTTTGTTACAATGTTTTGTTTTATTTCTCATGGGTAACTGTTGTACCTTTACTTTATGAGATGGGAGGTAATTTTATGGGGATCTTTTTGGGACATCTTAATTTTCAGGGGTGTTTTTGCATCTGGTAATGTCTGCATTTTATGCAGTGGATGAAGGAAATATGCCCTTGGTGGTACATAATGGTCATTAAGAAATTGAATTATGCGTGTGTGAAGTACGTACAGTCTTTTCTTTTACAGATCACCTTGAGTGCAGATGGGGTCATGCAGAGTTGGTATTACTTGGGGGCCTGAAGAAATGTGGACTCAATAGGTGACAAAAGAAGCTGAGGAGGGTTTCAGCTGATGGAGCACCATGAAAGGAGGTCACGGGTTGCCAGCAATGCAGCTGAATATGGAGTTGTCGGTTTATTGTGTTTTTTTTCCTTCCCTGTAGTCACAAGGTAATGTCTTGTTTTGGTTTGATCTTATATGGGGAGCATTAGGGTTGAATTTTACACTGTTTTATGGGTAGCAGTGGTCTTCTTTGGAATGGGTCAGATAGTGTTGCAGACATTAGGGGTGGGGGTTTAGTGGGTTGCATTGTGTGAGTTAGGCTTGTAAACTAGATGGGGGGTTTTGCTAGAAGGATTTAGCTTTGAGTTCCAAATTCTCAGGAGACTGGGCTGGGTTTATTCACTACATTCTGGATGCTAATAGCATGTCATGTACCTTGAGTAACCTGGTGGCATCGGGCATTCTCTAGTTTGGTGGTATATTGTGTTTAGTTAGTTTCGCCTGGCTTGGTTTATTGGTGGTGGTGTATTTGAGGTCATACTGCTACTGGCCATGATAGTGTTTCAGTGTGATATTGTTTACAATGGGTAGCTGGTATGATGGCAACATTTTACTAAATAGAATTTTAAAGAGATTTAAGAGGGGTATTACATTCATTGGATGCAAAAAAAAAAAAAGGAAATTATTTTCATTGGGTAGTAAAATAGGGTTGCAATGTGACATGGTGGTATGCATTTGCCTCGGCATGGTTTCAGTGGCAGTGGGCTTAGTATGGGTGGCCCAGTGAACAGTAATGATCTTGGACTCATTGCGAGGCATTCATTGGTTGGGTGGTAGGAATTAGTCAGATCATGCTCAGTAGTCATAATAGGTTATGAGGTTATGGTTTGCTACCTTAGCATAGGAGAGGGGTCAGTGGTTTGTTTTCAGTTGTTAGGTAACTGGCTATTTTTGTTAGTTATGTATAGAGTTAGGAGGTAATGACTTTGATTCAGCTTGGTTAGGGAGGATGGGTACACCAAATGATGTTTGGCCTAGTGCCTTACTGGTGGTGAGATTGCTGGAAGTTTGGTTGGAGAGACGGGGAACAGCCTGATCAGGCTGGTGGGTGGAGAGGAGGGGCAGACTTGCCCTCTTCTGTTCCTCCTCTGGTGTTGGATGTGCAATTCAATAAGTTGGGAAGGTAAGTGAGCGGTTGCTCTGTTGGATAAGTTAATAAGCAAGCAGAGCTGCTTATTTGGATGGTGGTGTAATTCAATAAATTGAAGGTGAGTGGGAACACTGCCTTGTTAGTGCAAAGATAAGTGAGCAAGTGGGGGACATTGCTATTAAGGGTTAGTGGTTACGATGCCCTTATTGTTATTTTATGTTTTCTTGCATGGATGTTATTATCACCTGTGTCATGTTTTGGTTGCAATTTATAAGTATTGGTTAACAATCGTGTTTATGGAAGTTTAATAAAGGTCATCAAATGTCATTCCATGTTGTGTGTTGATTGAAGCGGACCAGGACAACTCTGAGTTTTCCTATTCCCATTAGTAGGGACATGACAAGCATTAGAGACATTATCTCTAAGAACTGGGATATCATTTCAGACTCTCCACAGATAGGCTCATCTTTGGGAGTCTTTCCATCTTTTACTTTTAAAAGATCTAAAACTATACATATGCATTTAGAATATAGAGATTCTCCTTTTTTTGTATTCGACTAACAGTAATCATGAAAGCATGAAAAGGTATGTTTTCTTGTAACAAATGTGTTGTTTGCCCTTTTATTTTCACAGGTAAGAAATATACCTTCTCACACTGCAATTTCATCTGGATGTTATGACTGTTATTCTTCATCTGTGGTTTATGCTGCTGTCTGTGCTTCTTGCAAATCATTCTACTAGGAAAGACTTTGCATAGACTGTCGGACCAAGTTAAAGAACACCTTGGAGCATTTAGAACTCTTAACCTTAACAATGCATTAGCTAAACACAGCATAGAGTGTTCTCATTTCATCAAGTTTCATTTTTTTGTACTGAAACAAATACATTCCTTTTTTGGAGATTGTGACTCTTGTCTTGAACTAAAAGAACTGAAGTGGCAGTAACTACTGAATGAAGAAGCCACTCCTGGATTTAATGAAAACATTAATATTAAATGTGATCTTTGCTGGCATTATTAAGACACTCCCTTTTTATGGCTCGGTTTATCATTTACTCTGTTGTCATCATGACCTTATACTGTACATATTCATTTTTTTGTTATTTGATCTTTACACAACCTTGTTGTTTCCCAAGTTCATTGGACTGCTTGTATTGCCTGTAAATAGCTTATTGGCTACTCTCGTCATCTCACTGCATGTTGTTGTTGTCTTTCGGCTTTTCCCGGTTAGGGGTTGCCACAGCGGAACTCCGATCCGCTAATGATTGGCAGTAGATTTTTAACAAACACTGAGGTGCCAGCTCAACATTCAACCTTCAGCGAAGGCAAGCCCATTTACGCATGTCTTTCGAATGTTCAACCAACCATGGGGAGGACATGCAGGCTCCACACAGAGGGCACTCCCTGCACTCCAGCTGAGAATCGAACGGGAGAACCTCTTGCTGTGAGGCAACAACGCTACCGCTGCACCACCGCGGAATCGTAATCTCACTGCATGTATCATATTTAAACTGAAGACTACTGATTTTTCTTTATTCTGATGAAGTTCTGTTTAACTAACATGAACAAACGGCCTTAATAACCGTTCAGTGTCAGTGTGGTTCTTTCCAGTTATAAAAGCTATAGAAGCTATAGTTATTTTTTTAAAGAGGTTTTTGACAGAATAAGATAATGTGAATTAGCATGCATTTTTGCACTAAAAGAAATATATAACTATAATGATTGTCTTATTTATTAATTGTAAGCCACCTTTTTTTTCTGAAAATCACCAGTTTTATTAGGGATTAGGAGGGGCAGAGCAAGATTCTGAGATAAAATCAAGGATCTCTCTGAAAATCAGGAACAGCTGTCAGGTATGAACAGACCAAAAATATCAGGCAAAATGACAGAAGAACAGATGGACAGTTAAGAGGTATACATTGCATAATTACTGTACTGCAATTGCACAATATGTTCATCCCAAATGAAACCTACCAAATTTAAAACAAAAAGACCAAAATTATGGGCCAGAATCAGGGACAGTCAAGAACCATGCTCTCAGTAACTCTGCAAAGCTGCTCCCTGATATCTGGTTGCCTTCCAGTTTGGGGAAAAAACACACTTACCAAATTCTCCAACAGCTGCATCCACCTCTGGCACCCATCCCTTCATTGTTTAATATTCAAAAACTTTAAACCTCACAAATTGATTGTTTAAGTTCAGTAACCTTTTCAGGGTCAGAGTGCTGCAAATGTGGCTGTTTTCAAAAAGAGCTCTGTGAGTTGTTTTTGTATTTGATCTTTTCAAGTAAAAAGATATAGTAAAATGGGAAAAATAGCCGAAACTCTTCTTCTGTTCTTGCTATGGTTAGCAGAACTGCAAGAGTTTTTTTGCTGAACCCTAGGGTTCCATGGAACCTACTTTAAGAAGCACTGCACTAGGTTATAATGATATGTATTATGAAGAACGCTACCTCACAGTGCCAAGTCATGATCCATTTCTCTGTTGTAACTCCCTCTGTTTGCTTGTTTATTGAGTTGTGTCTTAGGCCAGATACATGTCAACTTGCCGAAGGTAGTTTTGGCGAATGCAAAAAAAAAAAAAAATGAAAGCAGTTCACTGAAACCACCTTCAGTGAACATTAAAAGAATTTCTTTGCACCTTCCATGTGATGGCTCTCCCAGAGTTATATATACCAACTCCGTGGTTGCACAACAGAGCACTGGAGCTATCCCACAAGATCAAGTCCTAAAAGAGCTATCTAAGGCTAAAAATACTGCATCAATGGGTCCTGACAATATCCCTGATGCATCTTAAATAGCATGAAGCATGATTTAGCCACACCCCTAACAACACTGTTCAATCTCAGCCTGTATACAGGTTTTGTGCCAAGTGAATGCAGAACAACTACAGTCACTCACCTGGACAGGGGAGGACCTTGAACAGACCCATAAGTCTGACCATCCTCATATTCAAAGCCATGGAAATACTTATCATGCAAGTAATCATTTGGGACATGGGGGACCTCCAAGCACTAGACCCATCTCAGTTTGAATTTGAAAAGGGCAGGTTATGCTTATTCGACCTGGATGATTTTTTGAAATGGTTACCAAAGCAAGGGATGAAGGCAAAAGGATACACACCACATACCTTGACCTGGCTAAAGCTTTTGACACAATTCCTCAATTAAGCATAGTAGAAAAGCTAAATAAACTGGGAATAAACCCCTGTCACCCACTGGGTTTGCAACTGGATCATGGATAGGATGCAGGTACTCAAAATGGGGAAGTTACCTCCACAAAGAGACTGGTCACCAGTGGAATCCCCCAAGGCTCTGTGCCATGCAATAACTGGAATGCCCACAGTGATACCTTGATAAAGTGATACAAGGCCTAAACAACATGTCCTACATGGACCAACTCAAAGCCCTGCCACTATACTTGGTATCCGACAGACTGCTAAGAGGTGACCTGTGTCTTTCATACAAAGTATCCTCCAACCCATTACTGATGGATTTACTTCATATTAGCAAATCAAATGTCAGCAGAAATACTCAGACTAGGGATCTAATCCTCTTCTGCAGCATCAACAGAATGGTTTGGAGGGACAGGTATATTTTGCAGAGTATACCTCTGCTATGGAACAGACTCCCTATCCATAAAAAACAAAGTTCACCGCTGTCCATTTTCAAGTGCAACTTACATCTATGGGTAGGAAACAGAAAATGTACCCCAGTACTGCTCCCTGTGCTGTATTACTAATGGAAAGCTGCAGCTCCTAAATGCTTTACCCCATGCATGGGTCCCATCAAATTATTTATGGTGTGATGTCATTTTCATTAGTGGTAATGTATAATTATTGACCATGGGATGGGTAAGGCCAATATGTACCCAAATGTGATTGGTTATTTTCAGCATAAATAGGGAAATTGGTTAGGCTTTAAATAGCCTGCAAGGGCAGCTAGCCTAGTGCTTACCTATGAACCTATGAGAAAAAGGCAGTCTTCACTGCTGGCAAAAGTAGTTTCTCCAAACTGTTTTCCATGCTTTCCCATTCACCGAAAGTACCTTTGGTGATGTGACATGCATCCCAAAATGAAATTAGAATCGACTTGACCTCAGCCCAGGCAGCTATTTATAGCTTGGCTTCTGCTGGCATCTCTCCTGATATTGATCAATCATGAGCATATTTCTGCTATTCAGTTTTGAAGTCATTATAGAGCAACCATTCCGGGGGGGGCATCAAAGGATTACTGATGGCAAAGCTCTATTTTTTCTCCCTTTTCATGTCATGCTGCATTAATGCTACCACCCATCTCACTGTTGCTTCTCACTGTTTGATATTCAAACCTGCGTTGCCAAAGCTGTACCTTTTGGTACAGACAGACACATTCAGAAAAGTTGAGTGATTGTTGTTTTCATGTGTGTCTCAGTGAACAGGTATAGAACTAGCCTATGCAATTTCTTTCTTAGTTACATTTTTGAGGAGATAGAAAGGCAGCTGTGACTTTTTACAGAAGATATAAAGATCTATAAAAAATATAAATGCCCTTGTTACCGGAGCAGAGGAAAATGGACTATGGCACTAACACGTCTGCAGAGAGGTTCGAAGTTCTGCAGTTGTATTTCATTGTGTTTCAGTGTGAAGAATTGCAATCATTCATGTTTAGTCAAAACTCCTGGTACTGCAGCTCCTTAGTGTAGCAGTACCAGTCATTAACAAACACACGTTTCACAGTACTAAGAACCCACAAAACAGCTTTAAACACATCTGCTCTTACAGAACAGAAGTACAGGCCTTAAACAGAATGTTGCTGTAATAAATTGAAACAACTCCACACATTCTGAACTCAATGGAGAAGATTGTTCAGTGTTAGGGTCTGATTCAGAGCCTTGAATTGGCCATGCAAAAATGTGCATCTATTCAATCAACCTTGGATCATATATCTTGTCATCAAACTAGTTGTCAAACTCTTTCTCAAATATCAAAAAGGAATCTGAGTTCCTTATATGAAATGATAATGTGTTCTAGCCTTCATACTCAAACTATGTAAAAAGAATCATGAAAAGTTGATTTGCATAAAGTAAGGGCTATTAAGATGTTATTGCTTCTTATAGTTAATAAAAGATATACCCAGTGATGATGCAGGAACATTATCTTTTAAGACACCTGTATGTTTATACAATATCACCGCTTATCAATCAGTACCCTGTGGAATAAAGGGCAAGGTTCTTTAACCTGACCTTGCAGATTAAGTGACTAGCAGATGTTATTTGTCTTGTAAAACATCTACACACCCTTTCTAATCTTTTCAACTGTGAGATATTATGAATATAAAAGGACCAACAATACTACAACAGTAGTCTTGTAGCTGACATAAACTGGAACTAAGACCCTGCAAACCTGCTGAAAATACACAAGATCTTCCTATCATTTTGTTTTATCACTTCCTCTGGAAGGAATTACAAAACTCTCTTGTAAGATTTTACTGTTCAAAAGAAAAAATATCAATGGTTGTTTGAGCGGAAATGTTAGATAATGCATTTCTTAGTGTTAAACTGCATACCACAGCTTCCAGACTATTCCATTGGTAAATCAAAACATGTTTAACTTTATTCTGCTCATAAATGTTATTAACAATAGCCCCATTTTTGTATCATCCTCAGATTTAGTCTTCCATGAATTTCCTAACACAAGCTTTCTTGACATTAATAGATCAAGCAATAACTTGCCTAACAGGGGCCCCTGGGGAACACCCATCTCAGCCATTTTAATAAATGTGAAATTATTCTGTAACCTAACACAACTCCTCCCTGCAACTAACAACAAACCCATTGAACAATATAGTAATTTGCATTAGACTCATTTAAGGCCTTAATAACCTCACTGCAGCAACCTTATCAAAATCCAAATATATATAATCAGAAGAAACACTAATCACGTTTTTCAAACAAGTATACCATGATTAAAAAAAACATGTTGGCAAATACCCATATGTAAGGCTGCCTCTAATACAAGTAAATAATATGTTGTTCTTTCATAACATTTCCTAAATATGGTTGTTAAACTAATTGCTCTGTAGTTATCAGCAGTAGCGTAAGAGTGACCTATTCGCTGGTAACAAAACCAAACAACATTTCCTGAAGCATGCCAGTTAAGAAAGAAATAAAAGAATCAATATTTTTTTTTTAAGCAGCTATATAAGCCATCTGATCTTGTAGTAGAAGATTGCTTAGTCTGGTTAACAGTCCCTAGAAACTATACACTTAAAAATAGTGAGACACTCATGCATGCCATTTATATCCACTGCTAGTACCTTATTACAAATGGAGTTATTATTGAAGAACCTGCCTGCAGGGTTATTAACCAATGTCCCATGATGACGTATTTCTTGAAAACTAATACTAATATTTGTCGCCTCATTTTTCTAATATCCAAGTGTTTAAACAGGGCTTTATTATTGGCACTTGAATTTATAGCAACTTCTGAATCTTTTTTGCAAAAGAAAAAGCTTTTTTTTGTTTTGTTTTACTGGTTTCCAACATGTAGGAATTTCTTATACTTTAACCACAATCCTTTTCCCTAGATCTCAAGCCAGTCAACCCAGTTATCTGCCATGGGAGAAATCCTTTAGTCCTAGATTTAACTAACCCCATTCATGATTACTTGTCATGCAAGAGGTATATATGTTGACAGAAGGATGGACAATACAACATGAGAATGAGAAAAAGAGAGAGACAGAATGACACATTGTCAGTATGTGTGTGTGTGTGTGTGTGTGTGTGTGTGTGTGTGTGTGTGTGTGTGTGTGTGTGTGTGTGTGTGTGTGTGTGTGAGAGGGAATGAAAATGATAGTCTGTATAGGCTATGGTGATACAAATGAGAACCTGAATTTGGGGGGGGGGTAGAAAATGAATAGAGACTTGTTCTGGTGTTTGTATGTTGGAAGAATAACACTGGAAGCTTTCTTTGTATGATCTGGAGGACAGATTTTTGGGAGGATGCAATAACTTGAAAAGGTGGTCTCCTTTCACCTCAA
Organism: Protopterus annectens; assembly: GCF_019279795.1. Classification (NCBI taxonomy): domain Eukaryota; kingdom Metazoa; phylum Chordata; order Ceratodontiformes; family Protopteridae; genus Protopterus; species Protopterus annectens. Next base: position 1,818,326,828 of record NC_056725.1, read on the forward strand.
GTGGAAGTTATAAACATATCTTTTGACTCCTGAGCCTCACCAATGACTTCTCATACCTATCTCACATGCATATCATCTTACGTCGTACGTCATGGCAAGTAGAAGAGTTTATGGGTAAATATTAGGGCAAGGCATACAAGAGGGCTATCAGAGGATGGTGGTAAGGCAATGTTGTAAGGAAGATTGAGGAATGCAGAACACTTAATACGAATAAAGTAAGAACAATTTAAAACTGAAGGAGAGCAGAAAGAGGCAGAAGGCAAACCTGCTGGGGTAAAGAAAATGGATGAGAATTGCTGGCCCTTAAAATAAAGAGGATGAAAGCATAAACTGGGGCAGGTGAGATGTGTGGCCAGGCTCTTCAGAAGAATAAGAAATATTTTCAACAGTAGCACAAAGTGATTATGAAACGGAAAGGGAGGAGGATGATTTTACTCAATTATATGTTAGGAGAGGTCAGCCATACATGTGCAAGAAAGGAAAAAACACAATGAAGAACAGAACATATCGCTATGTGAAGGCACAGAAACACTGCAACTGTGAAATGTTTGGGAATAGCTATTTTGTGCTGCTTTTTTCCTGTGAATGTTTTAATCACAACATGGGTGATTAATCAGATAAATATTTAATAGGACTGAAATGGCCTTCCTTTAATTGTTGGAATAATGCATGGTCATCGAACTGTATAGTGGAAAAGTAGACATTCTGAATCTGCAGTTTGGCAGTCACATTTATGCACATCATCATCATCTGGGCTGAACAGCAAAAGAAGAAGAAAGGAGGGCCTTTAATGCAGTCAGCCACAGCTGCTAACAAATTCCCTACTTGACTAGTCAATAGTTCAGCACACACCTTGCTAACAGATCCTTCACAGTGCATCACCTCCTACTCCTCTTCTCCCATTTCCGAAGGAGTCCCACAAGGTTTAATATATCTGCATTACTATGCTCTAAGTATATTATAAACTTTCCACTGGGGATAAGGATAAGAAAGGGTATAGGACAAAGACACTGGGTTACGGATAAGAAGGGGTATAGGACAAGATTACTGGGGGTAAGGCTAGTTGTGAGTTGAAAGGTTATGGAGGTAGTGATTTAGCAGCTATCATCTAAGGCTGAGGACTGTCTGTGTGCATAGGTACCGATTAACTGAGGTCCTGTATCCTGCTTACTGGAGCTGAAGCAAGCAATGGTGGGATCCAAGGGATAGTGATGGGAGAACATGGCTGAATGGATGTATAAATGAACAGAATGAAGCATTCTGTGTGAAACCAGGGGGGAGAATAAGAATTCTAGGGTACGGTACTCAGAGTATAAGGGGTCTCAACCCCAAAATGAATAGTAGCTAGGAGGGAGGGGGTGACAAAGGATTGCTATAGAAAACCAAAATGAAAAATGTTAAGATAGCAAATTAGTATCTATACATGGAGGTCTGCATACTATTATATGGATGAGGAAAATAGAGAGAGAAATGTTATTATACTGAGCAGAGTACTTACTACTGTAAAAGTATAGATATGTAATGAGTTATTTGGGAAAGAAAGGGAAAGAAGAACAAGGCCTCCATACAGGCCATAAGTGTTTTCAATAGATATTTTGAAGTATTACAAGGACTTGGAAGAAGTCCACATGTGGAAATTATTGTAACGTTCCTAATGTGATAACCTCCCCATACACTGCATGGCTGTTTGAGAACTAAAATGTGGATGAGAATGTGTGGGTGAATTGATGGAGAATCACCCCTGAAGGAGAGACTAGATGTAGACTATAGATAGTGGTAAGCAAGCAGGCATACTAAATAATTTTATATGTGGAAAGAATCACGAGAGTGAACAGAGACTCAAACTGTGCCTGTATTCATAAGTTGTTGGTGTTTTACTGCTCAGTGTATCTGATTCACCCAGCAGGTGGAATAAAGTGTGTAGATGTTCTAAGGATCTGCCATAAGTCATCTCAGAGTCCTGTGGAATCCACTACCACTCTGTTTAAGGAACTGTGAGCACTCAGAGACCCCCTTTTGGGACATCTCCAAATACTTATTTAATCTGTAGTAAACTACTGATATTAATTTTGTATAAGCTTGTATTACCAGATTAGGTAACTGTGTTTTATAAATAGTTTTATTGTTCAGTGTCTAGTTTTTGTTAAGATTATAATTAGTAATGTTTAAGGAATATTGAAATTATACATGGTACATACTAGGGATGTGGAAACTGCGCAATGGGCAAGCTGTCTTAATGTGTAGCAGAAATACTTTACTATGTTTAGCTGAGAACTGCAGGAAGAGAAATGGAATACATGGAGATGGGCTGCGTATAACTGGAGTAGGAAGAGAAGGGACTAAGAGAAACAACAATTTACTGTGAGACACTTTCTCAATGTTAAGAGAAAATAAACTGTGAAGAGACAGTGGATGAGGGAAGAAATAATGACAGAGGTGGGTAAAGAACGGGAAGGTGGGAACTAAATAACAGAGGACCAGAGACTGAAAAATGAGAATTAGAGGAGAGGGCAGGACATAAGGAAGAGATAATGGGGTAGTTATAGCTGGGAGATATGAAGCCCAAATGTAAGCTAAAGGTGGACAAGAAGAGCAGATAAAGGTAGAAATAATGAGATGAATGGATTTTAGTGCTAGCAAAAATACACAACAGTAATGCTGAATAAAAGTTGAAGGGAAGGTATACACAATAAAAGTGAGAAGGGCTAATTGGGGAAGAGCATACATAGGATATGTATATAAGAGAGGGAATAGCACAAGTCTAAAAAGTGATATATATATATATATATATATATATATATATATATATATATATATATATATATACACACACACACACACACACACACACACACATATATATATATATATATATATATATATATATATATATATGTATATAGAGAGAGAGAGGGTAGGTGCTAGAAATAAAGGAGAAGTCTGACAGACGGTGTAGTGATGAGGAAAAAAACTGTCAGAGAAGCAATAGAAGTTATTTGATTGATAGATACCTTGAAGGCAGGCAGATAAAGCAGCAATAAGAATAGTGGAAGGTTAGGGATGGGAGGATAGGGTGTGGATATGCATCTGGGTTTTAAAAGATGGTGAGAAATTAGATGTGTTATCTCAAAAGATGTTAATAATCAGTGTGTGTGATGAGGAGGAAAATGCTTATCGATATGGCAGTGCTAAAAGAGGAAAAGGATGGAATGGCCTCAGTATATTGTAAGCCTATTACTGTGGTTAATGCAGCTGTTATATGGCAAAGGGTCTGATGAGAATGTCGGAGAAGGTATTGCACAAATTAATAGACCCAGCTCAGGCTATTTTATCAAAGGCTAAACAGTTCATTGATAACTGATTGCTGCTGTGTACATTTATGAATGATCTGGAGAGAGTGGCTATCAAAGTAGAAGCAGTACTACTAGACATTAAAATACTGACTGCACTGAATGGCACTTACTTATTGGAATATTAGAGTAGGTGGGTGAATGGGAATACTTTAAGGATGAGATGAGATATTATACTGATAGCTAAAACTGGAATGCTAGTTAACAGAGGAGTAAGAAGGGAAATAGATGTCAAGCTGAGTTTCAGCAAGGTTTCCTGCTGTAGCCAGGCCTCTCTATCAGCAATGTAAGTATTTATTATGGCAGTAAAATTATTTATTATGGCAATAAATGGGATGCAGGGGAGAAGGAGATGTAACAGACGAAAGGATATTGTATTTCTGACTGTTTGTGAATGACTGCATAATTATGATGGGGGGCTAGAATGATATTGAACATGTTTTTTAAAGGAGTTTAAGGTATATTTAAGGTAATCTTGATGATGAACTAAGAAAGAAAATGTTAGTACTTAGATTAGGAAAATATAATGGTTGGGAGGCTACACAGGACATTGGAAAAGAAAAATATTCTGAGGATGACTGCATGGTGTATCCTCAAAGATGGTCAAGCAGTATTATGAGATAGTAAAACAGGAGGTAGGATTTTGGCTGGTGGGATATTAAGAACAAGCATTATTAAAAGGATGGAACAATAATGATGCTGATCCCACTGCAATACATTTGGTGCACCACTGCCTGGGTGTTAAAGGATTCAGGAAACTGGAGAGGCTCTAACAAGTATGAGAAAAGCATGTGAAGAAGTAAGAGCAACAGATGATTATGGGGCATGATGAGATGCTTAAGGGAACAAAGGTGTGGGGAATGCCATTTCTTAAAGGTTGGGTAGTGATATTTAATATTCCACTACGGGTACAAAAGGATGGAGAACTGGCTATGGCCTGAGGAACTTTATATTAGCAAAATATGAGGAAGTGGATTGTATGGCGAAAGATAATGAGACTTAGCTACTTGGGAAAGGTTAAATGAGATGCAGGGCCCTCTGGTGCAGAGGAGTAAACCCTTCTATATGCAGACAGCCATCACAGGCTTGTTAGCTCACAGGCAGAGCCTCATCATGCTCAAATGGGGCCGTAGGCAGGGTCATGGAACAGGGCTACCTCCACAGCATTTCTGGTGTCCCGCTACTTGTCTCTGTCCTACCAGTTACCATAAACACAGTTCAAAATTGTCAGCATGCCTACCGTTTTCTTCTTTACTTTTGAAATCAACGCAGAGATATGGATTGAATTTAAAAATTGTAATTTAAATATTATTTGTTGACAAGGTTAGTCCTACTAGGCCAATAGTGTCTCTTCATGGTAGACCCTTGGTGGTATTTATATTACTAGGAGAAATTGGAAAAGGGCATTGAGAAACTCCCCCTAGTTTTTTCAATAGCTCAGGTGGATGTAAAAAGATCTCACAACACCTACCATTAACTTACCTGTTGTGCTACTAACATGACTTGTACATTTGACTCCACAAACACTTGCTGCCATTTGCTAAATACAACAGCTGCACATTGAAAACAGACTTAGCATGCTCAACAGTAAACGTCTCTTCATTTAAAGCTCACATTCCTTGAAAATGCACTGAAACTAACATTCCTTGAAAATACAAACAGGTGTACATTGAAAACAGACTTAGCATGAGCAACAATAAACTTCTCTTTCCTTGAAGGTGACATTCTTTGAAAATGCACTAAAGCTCACAATCTTTAGAAATGCACTGAACCCCACATTGTTTGAAATGCATGGAAACTCACATACCTTGAAAAGGCACTGCTATTCCTTAAAAATGCACTAAAACTCAAATTCCTTACAAATGCATTGAAACTCACATCATTGAAAATACAGTTTTAAAGATTTTCAGTCTGGTAGTTAGGTAGAGGATCAAGGCTTTTGTCTTGTGTAGCTAAATTACAGGGTTTGAACAAGTTTATTAACTAATCTTGCATTCCTAACTAGGGAATTGCATATATACTTGCTGAAGGAATGAGACTCATCTTGTTCAAGAAATTCCATGTGAGTTCTTCTTCGGGCACATAAATAATAAAAACAGTTCAGGTCTTCTAATCAAGTGGTAGCACAAAGCAGTTCTTCTCTGGAAGTCCCTAGCACTGGAAGTGAAGTTCCAATCAAATAATTAAAATCTCCCATGTTGCCATGTGTACATCATACTAAAAACATTATAACAGACTGCATACACACAGTGCATCTTTAAGGAAGAAATGTGTATTTTTTTTAATTGTTTAATTAAAAGTAAATGTGGCAGCCCCCCCCCCCCCCCAGCCAACATACCCCCAGCCAGTGGGCCCTAGGTAACTGCCTAGGTCAATTAGTGCTGGATTTGACATTGCATCCAGGCTGCTGGATGACCCAGCCTGATGGGAGTACATGACCTGTACTGGTTCACCCAACAGGATTGCAGTGAAACCATGCTGTATGAGTGACAGTTGTTAAATGGCAGATAGATTGCACCTCCTTACTTAATCAAGCTGCACTTTCACTGTATTTAGGCTGTGTGTATGTGAAAGCACAGACATACATCCTGACACAGTAGAGCTCTGTTTCAGCACATAGTGCTGCCTGTGCAAGAAAGGAGGGACAAAGGGACAAAAAATGCCTAACTTATCAAGAAGACACTCAACTCATTTCCTACCACTGATCTTCCAATGGGGCGTAGTAAAATAAATCCCCACTGAACTCCATGGCCATGACATGCAGTGTTAAGTTCAGTGAGATAAGGACACATGGCCTTTGGAAAGGCTGATGGTAATAGAGAGTCTGTAATTAAAAAAGTAAAAAAACATTCTGGACTTATCTTGAGAGAAGGATGGTTAGATTGGGTAGGTGGACATATATGTAAAGAATTAAATTGGCATTATGTTGTAATGAAAGGATTAGTGGGAAGTGGGGTATCCCTGAATGGAACAGGAAATAAACTGATATGGAAAATAGGTTGCAGATAAGAGAGAGGGAAGGTTATTGGTCAAAGGTGTTTAAAGAATGACAGAGGAAGTTAGTCTTATCAGAAAGGAAATGTGGAGATACGAGCAAATGCAAGAAGCGGACAAAGGATAGTAGGAGGGAGTGACTATAGAGGGTCAGTGGGGACAAAGCAAGAGGGATCCACAGGGAAATGTGTAGCATGGGGAGAGTGAGGGGGGTCAATGCCTAAAGATGTCTTGAAAATGGGAGCAGACAGAATGGGATAAATGAATAGATGCAGAACAATGGGAAAGGATAAATGGTAAGGAGCTTCCTCCAAAGTGAGAACATTAATAAGGGATTCTACAAAGGTTGTTCTTTCCTGTGGATAAACAAAACAGGAATAAAATCTGATGAGTGTGATAGATGTGTGTGTGTGTGTGTGTGTGTGTGTGTGTGTGTGTGTGTGTGTGTGTGTGTGTGTGTGTGTTAGGGGATGTAGAACATATCCATATGCATTTGAGCTGTATGTGGTCAGAAATGTCTGGAAGTCAGTAATAAGAGAAAAGCAACACATATTAAATAAATAAAGAAAGAAGGGATGCCATGGAAATTCTTCAGTTAGGGAGATTATACTAATGATGGTGAGTGGGTAAAATGTTGCATAGTGAAGAAATGGAAGGGAGGTTTTACAATTATAGAGTTAGATGTTAAAGTTAAGAAACTGGTTATGATTGGAGAGTAACATCAGAGTATAAGATGGGGAGAATGAGAAGGAATAACTAGGAAATGGAGGGATGTTTTGGATTTCATAAGAGTTGAGAGAGCTAGCCTGGAATGTAGAACTAATTACAGATAAATGTTTGACTGGAGTGAAAGAAAGTACATAAGGAATTCATGGGGGTGACATCCTTGTGTTGAGTTTTTAGTATGAGTGAAAAAGGGAAAGGAAAAACAGGATGGATAGATTCTTATAACTCAATCATACAACAGTTAATGTTTTATATGTTGAACATTTTGACTGTAAAATGAAGTACAAGACCCTTAGACAATGTACTCAGGAGCAATTGTGAACTTTGAACACTTCAAAGCAGACAGAAGATGACTTGCACTGTACTAGTATACCAGACAAACTTGAAGACAGCAAATATTTTTGCACTGTGCAGATGTCTTGAAATACATATATCAGGGAAGCTTTTGTCTCTCCTTGGAAAGATAAAGGGGAAGTTATTGATCATGGGGCATAAATAAAAATCAGAAATGCTGCCTCTCATAATAACATGGTTAATATCCATCCTGTGATGCATTTTTCTTTTTTAACATTTTCTTCATAGCATGCTTGCTTCCAATTAGTGTTACAACATATTTTAGGTTGCGCAAATGTTGAAAAGACATTGCATGCTGTTAAACTACAACTGCAATGTTTCCCTTGAGTTAAGATTTTGTACACAAATCATATAATTTATTCCCTTAGCTCCAAGTGGTATTTTCAGAAGCAGATTTAAGTTTATTTTTCTAAGAAGAGGATTGTATAATACAGCTGCTACCCTTCATGCAAACATTATGTTTTGCAGGAAGTAATAATTATTACAATCAGAAAAAAGTGGTTTAACCTGTTCAGTGTAGTATAACAAGAAATAAAATTGTAAAGCTATAAGTAGTTTAACTTTCTGGAGTGTCTCTTGGTTATTACAATAAATAGAGCAGGATTTACTGAAAACTTACGTGCTGTTTTGTTTGATTTATTTTGTTTATTGGGAGGTTTAAGAAATTGCCAATAGTTATATATAAATTAATACAAAAAATATACTATAACAATTTTCAACAGTTGCGAACACAACCCTAAATCATTCTGGTCAGCCATTAAAAAAATCTTACAACCTGGCCAAAAATTCAACCCTAATCCTGTCCCAATAACTCACCACTCAAAACTACAATGGAATTCAACTTTTATTTCATAGAAAGTACAGCGTCTCTAACCAAGGATTCCCCAACATCCAATCCCAGCCCTGCTCAACAACCACCTATTACTACATCTTCTTTCACCTTCAAACTTGTGCCCACATCTTATATAAAACTCTTAAACTCAAAAAATCCTCTACTTCAGCTGATGACCTTCCAGTTGAGTACCTTAGAAAGCAACTGATAGCATTGCCTATTCTGTCGCAATACTGATACATAGGTCAGTTCAGGAGTCTTACATTCCCTTGCTCAGGGGAAATAAATCATAGTTTATCCTCCTACAGAAAGGAGGAAATTCAACAGACATTAATTTTAGACTGATAGCAATATTATCCCCTCTTCAAAATACTTGAAAAATATATTTAAAAGCAATTGCTAAGCTATCGCCTGCAGGAAAAACTCCTATCACCCACACAACATGGCTTCCATCCCTCCCTTAGTACTAACACTGTACTTCTAACCTTTATTGATACTGTCAATAAAGCAAGAGATATTGACAAACTAGTCTTATTATTATTTTTAGACTTGTCTAAAGCCTTCGACACAGTTTGTCATAGCAGATCTCTAGTGCTTATATCCTTTCCCGGTCTATCTCAGCCCACCCTTCTGTGGTTGAAAAGATACTTGTCTAACAGGTATCAGTCAGTAAAATGGCACTCCACCCTCTCTCCATACCTCACAATCACCACCAGTGCACCACAAGACTCTATTAGTCCCTTTCTCTTTAACATTCTCACAAGCACCCTCCCTACATCCACTCAGCAGGCCTCCCTAATACTATACACAGATGACTCCGTACTCATATGTGCATCTGACAACCTGGCATTATCTCCAAAAATACTTCAAAAGCTTTAACAGCCACTGAAACATGGCTTTGCAACTTACAAGTCATAGTCAACTCCCCAAACACCCACAAACTACCCCCCCAATCCCTCTCTCATGAAAAAAAAAACAAAAACAAAATTTTAAATCCTCTTTCTTAACAATATAGCTAGTGAAGTCAATTCTCATAAGACATTATTAAGGATGGTAGTGGATGATAATCTGAAATTTGACCTACATATACATAACTGCGTAAAAAAATTCACCAAAAACTAGAGATGATTTACAGAGCTGAAAACATTCTCACCTACGCAACTAATACTACACTTGCCACTACTTACCTCCTCCCAACACTACTTTATGGTACTCTCAGCCTTTCTAACCTCCAGGCATCACAAAACCTGAACAGTACTATAATAAAGTAACTAAATTTGCAGCAAATACCACTTTAAAAGCCACTACTGTACAGCAGTAAAAAAAAACTAAATTGGTTAGGACTACTCCATCAACTAACATATGCATGCTTCTTACCACTTACAAAATTATCCAGCATCCATTTGGTTGTCCAGCAATAAATACCATTCTACACAACTATGTTCCCAAATGACCATTATGATCCATTGACCAAAAACTCCTCTCTGTCAACAAACCTATCAAATCTGCTGATCAAATGGTCTGTACTTATACCATGTTGTTAAGGCCTGGAACTCCTTCCCTGTATTCCTCAGCTTAATATCCTCCCTCTAGTTCTTTAAAACCATTCTGAAAAACTTTCTAGCCAAAATGTGTCTTTGTTTTTGCTCACCTCTAGGGTAAACTATATCCCTAAATGTGAACAAGTACTTTTTCATATCTTACACCTCCTTATTCTCCCTTAATCACTCACTTCTTTACTGCAATTAATTTCTCTCCCCTGACTCCCTTTCGAAATATGCAAAAACCCTGTTTTTCCTCTTTATTCATATTGCAATTCCTATTTATATCATACTAAACCAAGAAATACGTATATCACTGCAAACCAAACCAGTAAGGAAAAAACAGGAGCTTCCCGAGGTCAATAAAGGCATATGGCAGAAGGCAGTGGAAGGCCCTAAACTATCAGTGAATAACAGTTGCCAATATATGCCACAGAATTCCTAGGCCACTGTATATTGCTACTGATTGTACCCACTCAACAGGAGCATGAGGTAACAGTCTGGGCATGCCAGCTATAAAGTGTCAAATTGCATACATGAACTCAACAAGAGAGTTACAATGAAGTGGCGTACAATTGGTGTTAATCTGACAGGGATACATACATACTATCTTGTAGGCCACCAATATTTATTTATTTATTTCCAGTTTGATAACCGGGGAAGTCCACTGGGCTCGAAAGCCCATTTTCAGTGGAGGCCCGGGGAGAAAAGGTGCAGTAGTAAGTTGGAGGTAATCCAGTCATCTGCATATTGTACAATTTGAGAAAGCTGCGAGCTTGAGAAAAAGTACAGAAGGGTTAAAATTAAGTGAGCAATGGAGACAGCATAGTTGGTGCATACAAAGCATAGAGCAAACAGCACATAGGTATGATCAGCTCAGTGACGGTGAGCAGTATGTTACATTCTAATACTGTATGACGCATGTGGGGGGGCTGTTACAGTACTGACATATATCTGTCATGATGTTTAAACTTCACTTGCCCATTTGCACATCATTACAACTGGTGGAGCCAGAGTTATGCTGTTTCACTACTGCACGTCCTGCTTGTAGTCCCAGCATGGGTTTTTTTAGTCATTGTGCTCACCGAAAGCAATTGCATCTGCTCTTTCATTTCTGAAGGTTGCAGAGATAGGGGCTGCAAAATACATTTGCACACTGGCAGATTATACCTTGTTCCATAAATTCAACATGCCCATACTTATACACAGTGTATGTTGATGTATAAGAAGAGCTCCCTATCAGATGATCAAGTTTTCAGAAACTTGAAATTCATATGGTCGAAACCATATGATCGAGTTTTTGAAAACTCAAAGCTTTTGAATGGAGATCACTATACAGAGAAGACTGGGAAATGTAAAAAACATAGATTTTTTTTTTTTAAGTTTGTGTTTTTGGAAACTCAATCATATGGTCTCAACCAAATTAATTTTGAGTTTCTGAAAATGCGATCATCTGACATAGACCCATAAGAAGCTGTGAGTGTTATTGATTTCTAGAAAACAGTTGCCTGCATCTATTGGTAGCAGTATGTTGTGATGCAGCACAGTTACAGATGCCTCTACAATGCATCCTACTTGATTCTCTGAATTGTGTGCCTAATGTATGTAGATAGTACTACTTACGTATGTACAATGTAACAGGTCTCTGTAGTGTACAGTTACATGTGTCATCTGTGGCTGAGATTCTTTGCTTGTGACATGGGAATAACATGGACATTTTCAGATCACTGGCCCTCTGCATTGCATAAATTGTTTATGAATAATAATCTTTGTTGCTCATGAGGCTTTTGTTATAAAATTATCACTATGTTTGCTCCCTGTCTCTATAATTAATCCATGTTGTTCAAAGGTTTCTAGATGATTTGCCTCTAGAACTGACCTAAAAATGTTACATGATATAAAACCATTTATATAGTGTATTTTCCTGACAATATCAACATTCTACCATCTCTCTCTCTCTCTCTCTCCCTTTTTCTCTCTACCTCTGACACACACAGACACACAGACAGACATACACACACACGCACACACACACACACACACACACACACACACACACACACACACACACACACACACACACACACACACACAAACACAATTCATACATCATAGTTCTCTTATCAGTCCTCAGTTTTCAGACAACTGTGATTTTGCCTCAGAAAGCCGCTGTCCAATGAATTTTGAGTCAAAACAGCAACCGCCATAAATAACACAAGTAACAAAAAACTGAGGGCAATGCTACTCAATGCCAGAAGTCTAAACCTCAAAATGCACAGAAAAGAGTAAAATCCCAAGAAGGGAAGACATCCCTGATCAGTATCAGCAAGAAACTACGATCCCTCATAAAATCATCTAAGACGAGCTTCAAAAGAGAAATTGCCAGGGACTCCAGAGATAACCACAAGGTATTCTTTAGCTATGTCAAGAATCTAAGTGGCAATGCTCAAATCTGCTTGGAGTTAGTGCAGAATGGCACAAAATACACTGAACTGACCGATATCTCCAACATCCTGGCAGACAAGTTCAGTGCAAACTTCACCCCCCTTTCACTCCCAAAAGGGCCCATAACCATACCAGAAGAATGTAGAGCCCCTGAAATCACAGACACTCAGGTTAAAACAGCCCTCTCCAAAGTCCAAAACACAGCATTGGTGGGACTGGATGGTATCCCAGGCTGCATCCTACATGAGCTCAAAGACGAACTAACCCCTCACCTAAACGTACTATTCAAACTCAGCCTCTCCACAGACTACGTACCCATACAGTGGCACACAACAATGGTTATTCTGCTCCACAAAGGTGGAGCCACAACAGACCCCAGGAACTATCACCCTATAAGCCTGACTAACTTGGTCTGCAAGGCTATGGAGCGCATCAACATGGAACTCATTAACAGAGACATTGGGAACCTCCAAACACTGGACCCTACCCAGTTCAGATTTGATAAGGGAAGATCATGCCTCCTAAACCTGGTGGACTTCTTTGAGACAGTTACCAAGGCTATAGATGAGGGAAAGGTGGTCCACACAGCCTACCTAGACCTCACAAAGGCCTTCAACACCATTCCCCATTCTGGTATTATAGACAAGCTCACCAGCCTGAACATAAACCCCTGCATCACAAGATGGGTTGCCAACTGTCTCATGGACAGACCCCACATGGTGAGAGTTGCAGGAGCTAGGTCTGATTCTAAACCGGTTACAAGTGGTGTTCCCCAGGGCTCAGTCCTAGGACCCCTCCTGTTTGGCATACACTTCTCAAAGGTACAGGCAAGCACAGGAGGACTATGGCTAACCAAGTTCACAGATGACTGCAAACTAGGGGCTATAATTTACTCTCCGGCTGACACAGACATCCTCCAAAAGGGTCTCACTGAGATGGATACCTGGTGTCAAAATCATGGCCTCAAGGTAAATGCCAAAAAGTGCATAGTCATCAACTTTGGAAAAAAACAAAGTACCCACAAACTACCACATAGGTGGTAGCCCCATAAATATGGATGACATAATAAGGGATCTAGGAACCCAAGTAGATAATAATATCTCCTTTGATAATCACATTGCCAAAGTGGTTAGAAAATCCTTCTATGTGGCCCACCTAATCACAAAAGGGTTCACACCCAGATCAAAAGAGGTCATTGTGCCCCTCTACTCATCACTCATCAAACCCATCATAGAGTACAACGCCCCATTTGGGATGTACCTTACAAGACATCTGCAACAGCTGGAAAGATCACAGAAGTACCTCACCAAAAGGATCACTGGCCTCAAATAGATGACCTATGCAAGCTCGACTGAAGAAACTCTAGCTGTTCTCGGTTGCATACTGCCTACTCAGAGGTGATCTCTACCTGACATACAAGGCCATGTCCAACCCAGAATTGATGGACATGTTCCACCTAAAGAAAACCATATCCCCTCGAGCCACAAGCTCTAGGGATCTAAACCTCACCAAAACAATAAATAGGACATGCTGGAGGGATAGATTCCTGTCCCAGAGACTTCCCATGCTTTGGAACAAGATTCCAATCTACATTAGGCAGAGCTCCTCGCTAACCTTCTTCAAGAGAAACCTTGATGAGTGGATAGGAAACAGAAAGTTTACCCTGTGGATCACTTCAGTGGCTCTGCTGGACAGAGAGACAGGGAACTAATCTAAGGGGAGTGCGAAAGCCAACACATTATGGCTAGGTTTATAAATGCCTTCGGGCAGATAGCCTAGTACCTACCTATGAACCTATGAACCTAAGACTTTCTTATCACTTAACAAGATAATTTTTACAGTCAGTGATGAAAATTTATTGAAATGCCTGATTTATTAAGAGATTGAAAGAAATATTGGCAACATTTTTGAGCACAGCCAAATAAAAACATTTGCCAACCAACACAAACGAGACAGCATATACTAACAATAGTTGGCATTTCATAAATAACATGAGCTAACTTAATACTTGGTTCTGCAGAAATGACTGATGCCTTCAACCCACTACTGAAACTATCCAAAGAGTCATACACATACATTAATTTCACTATTGTAAAGGTATTCAGTGTTAAAACTGTTAAAAAGGGACACAGACAATGGATGAAATTGATGAATATATTTTTGAAATTAATTTCCATCCCAATCCTTTAATGAGAGAGAGCTCTGTAGCAGTGCCAAAGTGCTGATCATATATCTGGTGCAGCAGATGGGAAGTGCCCAGAGCCACATTAAGGTGAAAATGCCAGCACCATTAATGTAGACGGCAAACTGTCCACTTGTGAAAGTGACACATGAGGACTGGATCACATGTTACTCACTGTGTTGGCTGTTTTCATCTTGCACTGCACATTTAGTATTGAAGTGTAATGAGTGGATGCTACCCCTATACAATCAGGGAGTCACCCTTGTCCGATATCTTTTGTTCCAGAAGAACTGCAGGTCAGATGGGCAGGTCAGACAAGATAAATGAAATGTCTTCAGTTAAAAACATGCTTACAATCTCTGACTTCACCAATGCACTGTTAACCTTAATCATCCTTGTCATTATCTGTAATTTAAATGAGGTGGCTAATTCTGTCTTCCCACCCAGATAATGAACATATTCTCCATTCAATGAGGAAAAAGCAGTGCAGTGTGTTTCCCCATATAAAACTAAATGCAGAAATGCAAACTGCATCATTTAAAGATCCTAAAGCTAAATCAAATGATTTATTCCAAGGAGGAAGTCATAGCAGAGACCGTGAAAAGAAGTAACAGTGTTTTTTATTTTCTTTATTATTAAAAGTGTGAATGCAGACTGCACACTTAAGTAACCTAAGCAAATCAAATTCCTTATTACAAGGAAATGATTGCATCACAGGCTAGCCCAATTATACCCTCAGTATAATGAATATGGGACAGTGTGATTTGCTAGTAACTGTACTAAAAGTAAGACAGCTATGACTTCAAGAAGTTGTCATATGGCCTCCAGGTTATACACTCTCCACACTATTCCAATTTTCTCTCCATTTTCATAGGTTCATAGGTTCATAAGTAGGTACTAGGCTATTGGCCCTAGGGCCTATATAAACCTAGCCAAAAAGGTACCCTAGTTTTTGCCATCCAAGAAAATTATTTTCCTGTGCCGCTGTTGAGCAGAGCCACAAAGGTGATCCCTGGGGTGAATTTCCTATTTCCCATCCAATCATCAAGATTTTTCTTGAAGAGGGCTAATGAGGAGCTTTGTTTGATATAGACAGGTAGTTTGTTCCAGAATATGGGAAGTCTCTGGGACAGGAATCTATCCCTCCAACATGTTCTGTTTATTGTGGTGATGAGGTTTAGGTCCCTAGAGGGTATAGCTTGGAGGGATTGGGATTTTTTTAAGTGGAGCATGTCAAACTACTGTCCACATAGCTGTGTATAAGAGATCAGTAGGTGTGATGAGAGGAGAGTAAAGCTGGAGTTTTTTTTTGGACTTTTTGGCGGCATAGGGCATTGAGGGCCGGGCCCCCCTTTGTGAGGTATTTCTGTATTCTTTGTTGTGTGTTGGTTGTTGTAGATGTCTTTACCATAAAAGGGGGGCGTTGCTCTATAATGGGGGTCTAATGAGTGATGAAGAGGGGAACAAGGTCTCTTATCAAACTTCCTTTTGTGATGAGGTGTGCCACGTAGAAAGATTTCCTGACTACTGTGCCGATGTGTTTATCAAAGGATAAACTACTGTCCACCTGTGTCCCAAGGTGTCTTATCAAACTTTCGGTAATAAGTAGACTACCACCTATGTGGTAGCTCATGGGTACAGAGTTTTTACCAAAGGGGATGACAATGCACTTTTTGGCATTGAGCTTGAGGCCATAGCTTTGACACCAGTCATCTGTCTCAGTGAGGCCCTTTTGTAGGATGTCCACATCGTTAGGAGTTTTGATTATGGCTCCTAGTTTGCAGTCATCTATGAACTTCATTAGCCAAAGACCTTCTGTGTTAGCCTGTACTTCAGAAAAGTAGATAGCAAACAGGAGAGGACCCAGGACTGAACCCTGTGTTACTCCACTTGTCACTGATCTGAAGTCAGATTTGGAGTCTGCTACTTTCACATTGTGAGTTCTGTCAGTGAGCCAGTTAGCAACCCATCTTGTGACATAGGGATTTATACCTAGTTTAGGGGTTTATCTATAATTCTAGAGTGGGGGATGGTGTCAAAAGCTTTGGCAAGATCTCGATAGGCTGTGTGAACCATCTTACTCTTGTCTATGGCTTTGGTAACTGGTTCAAAGAAGTCTATTAGGTTTAGGAGACATGATCTGCCTTTTAAAAACTTGAACTGGGTGGGGTCCAGAGTTTGGAGATTACCAATGGCTTTGTTTATAAGTTCCATGATGATACATTCCATGGCCTTGCAGACCAAGCCTGTTAGGGTAATGGGGCTGTAGTTCCCGGGGCCTGTGGTGGCTCCCCATTTGTGGAGTGGGATAACCATCATGGTGTGCCATTCAGTGGGCTCAAAGCCTGAGGTGAGGCTATGATTGAACATGGTGCTTAGGTGAGGGGCCAGTTCATTCTGTAGTTCATGTAGAATGCAGCCTGGGATGTTGTCAGGTCCAATGGATGCCGTGTTCTTGACTTTGGAGAGTGTGGTTTTTACCTGTGCAGCCATGATTACAGGAACTTTGCATTCTTCTGGTATAGAGATGGGCCCTTTAGGGGGTGAGAGGTGGGTAAAGTTAGCACTGAACCTATCTGCCAGGATTTTGGCAATATCAGTTGGTTCTGTATATTTAGTGGCATTGTGCTGTAACTCACAGCATATCTGAGTGTTGCCATTGAGATTCTTGACATAGCTATAGAATGCTTTGTGGTTGTCTTTAGAATAAGTGATGATTTTGTTTTCGTAACTTGCATTGGAGGATTTTATGAGGGATCTCAGCTTATTACTGAGGCTGACCAGGGAGTTCCTCCAATCATGGGATTTTACTCTTTTTTGCAACAGTTTCTTTCTTCTGTTGTAAAGTTTGTTTATGGCAGGGGACCACCAGATTGGCTTCCTTTTTTTGTAGGATAGCATCTTGGTTCTGTTAGGCATAGCACGATCCATGCACTTGTGTAAGTGCTTATAAAGTGCATTTGTGTAGGATTCAGCAGTCATACCTCTATTGTCTGTCTGCATGGGTGTCGTGAAGTTTGCCACTTCTGTCTTTAGAAGAGTGAAGTTGGCTTTGGAGAAATTTTTTACGGTGGTTTTCCTAATGGGGGGTGGGATGTGGATGTCTAGGGTGATTAGCTTGTGGTCGGATCTGACCAAAGAGGAATTGACCTCTGGTGTGGAACACTGGTCTCCCATGCTGGTAATGACCAGGTCAGGATATTGCTGCCCTTGGTGGGAGTGTGGATAAGTTGATCCAAGGCATTGAATTTATCAATTCCAGAAAACATTGAGCAAAAGAGTTAGTACATGAGTAGTTTTCCCAGTTTATGGTGGCATAGTTGAAATCGCCCATTATTACGGTGTTGGGTTGTACCCTAATATTTTCCAGTGTATCAAGAAATGAGGAGTAGGAATCCTGGGGCATGGTGGGGGATCTGTAAAAAGTTACAGTTTGGATTGCAGTCTTGCCCAGAGTTAGTTGCACTTGGACAATCTCAGATGCATTATGTTGATCAACTAGCCTGGAGGTGTGGATATCCTTAATGAATATGGACACACCTCTGTCTTTAGTGTTTCGGTCCAGGTTAGGTGGCCGAAAGGTGTGGTATGAATTACAGCCTGGTAATGCAGGGGTGCTTTCTGGATCCTTGAACCAGGTCTCAATCACTGCACAGATATCGATGTTCTCTGTTTTAAGGAGTGCCTCGAATGAATGCATTTTGAGGTTTAGACTTCTAGCATTGAGTAGCATTACCCTCAGATTTTGCTTGCTTGTAGCTGTTACGGTGGTGAATTTGTCATTTGAGCCTTGCCTAAAAAAGGCACTATATAGGTGGCAAGTGCTTTAGCCAGTATCCAGAATCCCAAGGGCGACAGGTGCAGGCCATCTCTGGCAAAGCATTGTGGTCTGTCGATCATGTCATCCCAGGCAGACAGATACTGGATCCCCTTAGAATGACACCAGAAGCTTAGCCAATTGTTGCAGTCAATCATTTTGTCCTTGTACTGTGGTATCATTCTGGGTGATGGCAGGATGCTTCTCAGGGCTAGGCTCATACCTGCCTGGGCTACAAGATCGGAGAGCTCCTCCATGTCTCTTTTCATGTAGTCTAGGGAGGTACGTCTCGGGTCATTCACAACAACATGGACAACGACAGAGTCATATTTGTACTTGTTGTGGAGTGACCTCAGTGTATGTGTTATGTGGCGGATCCTGGCACCCGACACGCAGCTGGCAGTAGCTTTCATATTGTTTAGCCTGGTGAGTGGAACATCAGTGTGCCTGACTATAGAGTCACCTATGACTAGAGTGTTGGGTACGTTGTTATGCCTTAAGGGCTGTAGTTGAGTGGCACACTGAGTTTGTGGGCTATGTGTCATTTGGGTTGTGTTGAGGGGGTGGAGGTTGCTTGCGTTTCTGCTTTGGAGGTCTCTGTGGCTTGTGCAGATTATTATTGAGAGCCTCCATGAATGTAGGTGTGTGTTTTGTGTTTCTATGTGTCTGTTTTGGTGGTGTAGGTTTTCAGGGACTATGTGATGAGTGTGGTGTGGTTCAAGTGTTTACCTTCTCCTCTTGACTGTCTAGTCCAGTCTTTGGTGAAGAGAGCTTTGCTTCCAGTTTGGCTATATAAGTGCATCTCTCACAGGTCGTAGTGTTAGGTGGTAGGAGGAGAGGGTTGTCTGTGTACATGAGGCAATTGCTGCATTGCCGCAAGATGCCCAGATTCATCAGGTAGACAGGAGAAAATACCGGGAGCTGACCCTTAGACATGTCTGGATATATGCTTATTTATTAAGTACTAAAAACTGTTTTTCTCTAGGCAAGTGAGGAAAGTTGAGTGCTGTAGTAATTTGCAGCTAGTTTAGTGCTTACAATGAGTTCTGAACAAATGCTAAGCTCAAAGAAACAGATTTGAGTGCTAAAACTAAAAAAAACTGGTTAGTTCTAAGGGAAAATTTGAAGAGCAGACTTTATGGCACCCAGAATAGTTTAACCCTAGCTAAGCGGTGATGCATAAAGTGTTTTTTTTTAATATAACAGTAGCAAATGAGCAAATTGATTTAAACAAATTATCCAATTAACCAATAAAAAGCTAAAAACTGAGCCCCATTCCAGCAGTCTTCGATCAGACAAGTTCTAACTCCCTTTATTTTTTTTTCATCTCCTTTGTGTGGTCACTCTAATTCTTCATTTCCTCAGACCTTCTTTCTCCACAAAGTAAAGATTTTCTACAACAGTTAGCTCTCCATCTGGAAAGACGCCTCTAAAGGAACAAATTCCCAAAACAGACAATCCCTAGATCTTCTCTAACTTTAGACACACTTCAATGCTTTCAATACTGGCTAAAGTTCTAGAAAAAATAGCATTGACAAAAATACCATATAATCAACCAGTTAAGTATGTTACAGGCCAGTGCCTTCATTCTCCAAAGCATTATGGCTTCTGGGCTAACAGAAGCACCATCATGACTATCTATGCTCTTACAGATGACATACTAATGGCTATGAACAGAAGTCAATGCACAGGAGCAATCTTTATAGACCTAACAAATGCCTTTGACACGGTAACTCCCCAGCTACTCCACTCTACATTTCTGTTCTAGGGCATAAGCCCTGAAGCCTTACAATGGTTGCTGAACTTTGTGTCACACTGCACCTTTAATATACCCACTAGACATTTTTCATCAGCAAAACTCTCGTAAAAAAGGACATTCCTCATAGCTCAGTCCTTTCCCATTGGCAACATTCTCCTAGAAAACCTCTACCCTCTGGAACTCATCCTATACACAGATGACAGGGTCATGTATTGATCACACCAATATAAAACTAATGCAGACAATCAACTTCAACAAGACTTCCTAGCCCTCAGCAAAGCTATGGTATTTAGAGAGACCATATGGAGTAATGGTTAAGATCTTTATCTTCCATGCACATGGTACAAGGTCTGATCCTAACTTCCAACCAATGCTCTCCCTGTGTCTCTTTAGGAAGCCTCTCACCTCTGAAAAGCATGCTGAGTGTTTCTATCAAACTCACAAAAGAATGGGGCTGTGGGCAGCAGCACAGACTCTACATGGCTTCGTATAAGAGAAAGAGTTACATACACCAACCACTTTGGGCATCTACTCTAGTGTACAATATCCTCAAGATAGGAGAACATGGATCACAGACTGCATGCTGTGGCAGGGCTAGTCACTTAATGGTGTAAAATATGGCTCTAGGTGATTTAGTTGTATTGACTAATGTCATCAAATGGCAAGGGTATTTGCAGTGATAAGTGGGTTGAAGACCCAGCCTATCCCAACCTACACCAGGGGCCCATGCTAAAGTTGGGATGGGTGTATGTGCTCCTACTGGCCAGTGTGTGCCCATCATAAAGCCCAGTAAGCTACTGGCTGGCTGTTATCCAGTCACTTAGCTTGGATTACTTGGGATAGCTCTGTTGAGTCAAAGCTATACTTAAAAAAACAATCAACTTGTCCAACATGAAATAAGAATCGCTACACTCAATATAAATTCACTGACAGGATGGAGTTTGAAAATAGATGACATTTCATAAGGAGGAGACTGGACATCCTATGTATCCAGTAGATAAGATGGAAGAGTAGTGCAGCAAAACCACTTGGCTTGAGAGCCAGAGTCTACTACTCAGGAGGACAGGCTAGAAATGGTGTGGGAATAGTGGTGAGGGCGAGGCTTTAGAAGGCAGTGAGGGATGTCATCAGAATTAGTAACAGACTCATGGCAATCAGACTCCAGCCTAATGATACATCAGTGTTCATAATCTCACCCTATGCCTGACAGCAGGGCTGTGATAGTCAGGAAAAGGGTGCATTCAGACAATAGTTACAAGACCTAGATAAAGCAGGACAACATGAACTGGTGTTGATAAGAGTGACTTGAATGCATATATTGAGGCAGATGGAAAGACAGAATAGGATTTGAAGACTGCCTGGGTCCTCAGGGGTGGGGCAACAGGAATAACAAAGGAGGCCATTCTAGACCTCTACCTGGCAAATGGCTGGATAGTGGCCAACACATGGTTCAGCAAGAGAGTTTAAGAAGATCACATACAAGAGTTGCCGACATGTAACTCAGGTAGACTTCCTCCTAGTAAGGAAGGGGCAATGAGGTAGAATCAGAGATTGCAAAGTCATCCCCAGTGAAACAGCCAGCCCTCAGCATAAACCACTAGTTGCCACAATTAGCTGCAAGCAGGTGACAGAGAAAGCTCTAAGGTCAACAGAGACCAGGCTGAAAACCTGGAAGTTGACTGAAGAAAAAGTACAGCAGTTTAAGGAATTACTGAGGGCTCTAACACCTCGGGAGGAAAAGGAAATAGGTGGAGTTGAAGAAGAATGGCAGCACCTCAAAATAGACTGTGTGGATACTATAGAACAGATATGTGGCTGAGCCAGGCATGGAAATAAGGTACATCATAAGGAAAACTGGTGGTGTAATACAGTCCAGAAAGTCATCAAAAGAAAGAAGGGGTGCAGGATAAAGTGGGAGATAGAAAAGACAGACCAGGTTAGGAAGGAATACTGATTGACTAACAAACAGACTAAGAAAGGAGTTGCAATCGCAAAGAACAAGGCATTAGAGTCACTCTACCAGCTTCTGGAAAGTGAGCCAGTCAATGGCACAAAGAAACTATATCAAGTTGCAAGGCAAAGACAGAAAGATGAAGAAGATAGTCAGACATGCCAAATAAGAGAAGCCACCAACAATCTTGCTCACCAGACCACAGGACATCAAAGCAGATTGGAGTACTTCTAGCAGCTTCTGAATGAAGAACCCTCCCCCAAGAATCTGTACCACTCCATAAATAGTCTATGAGAGACGAGGAGCCCACCATAGAAGAAGTAAGAACAGCACTAAGGATGAAATCAGGGAAAGAAGCATGCTCAGATAAGGTCACAGCAGATATGATAAAAATGCTGGGTGAGATCAGGGAGAAATGGCTCCTGAGGGCATGCATAGCAATATGGAGAGCACGGCATATCCCAGATGACTGATAAATAAGCATACTAGTGCCAGTGTTCAAGAACAAAGGGGATAGTCACAACTGTGGGCAGTACAGAGGTATTAAACTCCTGTCACATTGCATGAAAGTTCTAGAAAAGGTGATTGATATACGAATATGCAGAGTCATAGAAAGTAAGATGTGAGATGAACAGTTTGGATTCAGATTAGGATGCAGCACAACCAACTTGATGTTTGCGGTGAGAGTTAGTTAAGAAGAAACTAGAGATGAGAAAATAATCCATCTGTGTGTTCTTAGAGTTGGAAAAAGCATGTAGCAAGGTCCCAAGAAAATTGATTTGGGCAGTCCTGAGATGGTTTGAAGTCCCAGAAACACTGACAGAATTAGTGCAAGCTATATACAAGTTCCCGATAACTCAAGTACAAAGCGTGTTTGACCTCACAGAGATGTTCGCAGTGGGAGTAGATGTGCATCATGGTACACATCTAAGCCCACTGCTATCCATACTGGTGATGGACTACATTAGCAAACAGGTTGGTGGGGAGAGATAAACAAAGGGGCTGTTTGCAGATGATATGGCATTACAGACAGACTCTGAGTAGGAACTTCAGCAAAGGGTAGGGAAATGGAAAGCAAACCTGAAGGTACATGGAATAAAACTGAGTACAGGTAGGACAGTTATAATGACAGCAAATGGGGAAATTAGAAGAAGCTAAGTAATCAGACAGAATGGAAAACTGAGGAACAGATTGACAGCTTCAAGTATTTGGGAGAGTTGGATGAGGAGAAGGGAAATCTGAATGAGGAGGTCAAAGTTAGAATCAGAGGGGCTACAACCAACTGGCACAGATTATCAGGTGTATGTATGATAGAAGAATGCCAAAGAAGCTGAAAAGTAAAGTGTACAAAACAGTGGTGCAACTAGTACTACTGTATGGTACAGAAATCTGGGTGGGTGGTAGGAAGCACACTATAGGACAGACAAAGAAATAAGGGCATAAGAGTAGAAGCCAAAGTAGCTTCAATTGCAGAAAAGGTCAAAGTCAATAGATTACAGTGGCTCAGGCATGTGTGCAGTATAACAGAAGACAATCTGGTGAAGATTTGGGACAGATAGAAATAAGGCAAGAGGAAACAAAGGCACCCAGCAAATAGGTAGATAGACTGTGTGAAATAAGACCTGAGGCAGTCATTCATGAGTGTTGGAAAAGGCAGGAGATGGCATTGAATATATAGAGAGACATGGTGACAGTTCACATGACACCCCAACCCCATGTAGAAAATGGGAAAAATGGGGTTGATGATGATGATGATGATGATGAGTTGGCACCTCACAAAACCTCAAAGTCTGTTCTTTCAGCCTTGTCATCTTCTGTTTACAAAATAATAACCAGAATGTCCCCTCTCTCCACACCAACTTCCCTTCACAAAAATGTAGCAAACATAGTTTCTCCATACTTAGACCGAAAATCTGGATATTCATTCCTGCAAGCATTTGAGAGTCAACCTCCCTTCCACAGTTTGGGAAATGTTTCAAACATCACCTCTCTGTAGCAGCAGTATGCCACTGCTGCTCAAATATAAAACAATCTCTCCCTATACCCTTGTACTTCATGCCTGCATAGACCCATTAAACCATCTCTCTCTCTTTCTCTCTCATATTTATTCTATATGCCTTTATGCCATCATCGTCTATCTAAGCACCAGTAGATCAGCAGAAAGCTCTTGTGGTAAAAACATTCTTGCCTCAAATCAGCATTACACATAGATGTGTATAATATACAGTGATGGGAGTAATATATTACAATATGTAATATAGTACTGTAATATATTACAATTTCTAGTAACTAGTAATATAACTAGTTACTTTTTCAAAATAGTAATATATTACTTTTTAGTAAGTAGTAACTTAAATGTGAGTTACTTTTGAGTTACTTTTCCTTAAACCAGTGGTTCTCAATGTGGGTAATATAGCCCCCTAAAAATGATGGAAAACTTCCAGGGTCCCTGTATAGTATGGAATGGAATCACATGTTAGGAGGTAATACAGACTTTGAAGTGGCAATTGGGATAAAAAAATTGCAACATAATGTTGGCACAACTCATAGCACATAGCATTCATAATAGATCATTACAATTAGTCTGGAGCAAAATTTACTTCATGTTTTAGCACTGCAAGGAGATGAAAGCTAATGATGACCAGACTCCAGCCCTGCCCTGGTACTGTGGGACTCTCACCTACTAAAACATCCTCTAACACTAGGACAATTCTAGCCTTCTAGAGATCATATCCTTACCTTGTCATATAATAAATGGCATTGGTTCTCCATACCACTGTCTCATTACAGTCACATCACTCATCAATTGAACACCTGGCACCTCAACCCACTGCATCAAGCAGGACTCTTTGGGTGAATCTATGACCGACCAGCTTTTGTCTTGACAACTTTTTGTGCCCTCATATATGCCAACATGGTGATGTATGTTTGGGAGTGAAAATACGTTCTTTCCTCTGACTTCAAAGATAGATGGCACCTTTACCTCAATTTTTTGGATGATATTTTTATTTTATGGAAAGAACAAACAATGGTGAGAACAGATTTAGTTAATTATTTAAACCAGCTGGCTTCTTTTTTGACATTCACTAGCAATAGTTCTAACAACAGTATTGAATTTTTGGATGTCAAAGTTAATAAAGATCTTACTAGAATTAAGTTTAGTTCAACAATTTTTCGTAAGGACACTTTTTCTAACAGTTATTTAAATTTCAATACTCAGCATCCTTACAAAACTAGAAGGAACATTCTGAAAGGACAGTTGGTCAGAGCCACTAGAATGTGCTCTGAGTGGGATGTATTAAAAAAGGAAATTTTGCTCATCACCAGGTTTTTGTGGAGAGAGGTTAAAAGAAGGACCTTATTTTGAGTGTGACCCTTGATGTAATTCAAGTGTGGGGGACTAAGTTTAAACCTCTTTTAGGTGCAGGGAGAGGGAATGAGAGCTCCCGAGTTGAACCAGTGAAGAGGGATTTGCATAACAGTATGATAATCCCCTTTGGAGATGGTTTGAGAGAGGTGAAAGAAATTATGAAAAAATACTGGGTACTGTTCAAGAGTAACACAGACATTACACAAATTCTTGGGGATGAAGCCCACTTTGTACATAAAATGCGGAGAAATTTGAAGTTTTTGTTTGAACACAATACAATAGACAGGAGTCCACTTGAAAAGGGCACAACAAAGTGTGGTTGTTGTTCTTTTTCTAAATACATTTTGGAGGAGAAAACTATTAGTATTCCCAACAGGGTGAAATTAGTAACTTTCAAACCTGGAAACTGTGCCACCAGGGGTTTAGTTTATTTGGCAGTTTGTGACACCTGTAGAAACTTTTATGTGGGGAAAACTGAGCAACCACTAAGGAAACGTATATATGAACATATGTATGCAATGGTTCATGAAAATGAGAGAAATGCTTTATTTAGACATTCATTAATATGTGTGGGGTTCAAAGGATTTAAATTTGGTATACTGGAGGTTTTGCACAAATTAAAAGGTGGCTGGTGGGAAATGAGCATTGAATTGTGTGAGTTAAAATGGTAATTTCTTTTAAATTCTCTTTTTGAAATGACACCTTGTCTCTTGCACCTGTAAATGTTAATTGGAGTAATTATTAAGGAAATTATTCAATTTATTTTATGTAATTAAGATGGGGTAGAGAGTATTGTTTTTCATTCTGAAGAAGTCTTGGCATGGACCAAGACGAAAGCGCTTAATAAATTTGGTTTCAATCAATGTTCATAGATATTTTGGACTCTTGGACTCTTGGGCTCACCAAATCAGTTCTTCCTGTTTTTTCAAAAAAACTTTTTGCTATGTTCTGTTTAAAATTCTTTTTGGGTTTCATTTTTTAGTTGCTGCAAATAGACAAAATGTGATAGGTTTTTATAGGTCTTGTGCTATTGGCTGGTTTGGTTTAATTATTATCTGTGACTCTCTAGGTATAAAGACTAGCCTTCTTCTTCTCCTTTTGGCTGTACCCATTAGGGATCACCACGGTAGATCATCAGTTTGCAGAACAAGTGGTAGTGGAGTTTTACATTGTCGAGTTGCCAGCCCAGCACCCAACCTTTTCAGAACACACACACATGCACACACTCACACCTAAGGCCAATTTAGAATGTCTAATCCACCTCCTGTATGTCTTGGGAATGTGGGAGGAAACCAGAACACCCCGAGGAAACCCACTCAAACACAGGGAGTGTAGATCATAGTGTATGTGTGCTGTACCTTTAAAGCCCCTGTAGCTTATGGGCACATGCATAAAAGTACTGAGCATGTACAAGCAGAGTGCCATTTTGTGTAAGCAGCTGGAGTGAAAGCATGCATGTGTGTAGCAGTCATTTAGCTAGTTTGTTTAAGTTTTATGTTCCACTCATCCATCCTGATGTGCGCGTGTGTAATAAATATCTTAAACGAACACTCAAGCCTCATCATCTTATTTGAATACACAAGATGAATGACATGATGTCAGAATGGGATCCAAAGTCAAAACTTCTTAAAACTATGAGGCGCACAATCAAAAATGGAGGAATATACAAGAGTGACTCAAACTACTCGTAAGCAGGTCAAAAAATATTTCCAGGTACTTAAACTATGATTTTTTCCTCCATGAATATAAAGTGAAGCATTCCAAGCCAATTACTGAATAAACCAAATGTTCAAAATTGTGACCTATTGAGAAAAGTACTTGAAATAATTACGAAAACATTTCAAACAATATCCAAATCATATAAAATGTTGGAAAAAGAGAAAATGATTGTAGTTTTTCACAATGTACAACTTTTTTGCATTAACTAAAGCTATTCAAAGTATCTAAAGTGTGCAAAGTGCTGGCAGTGTGTGCAGTATTACAGTACAGTCTTTTCAATGAGTACAGTTATTTCAAAGAGTCTGTTGTGCAGCTGAGTATAATTACAAGTACCTGGTGTGTATTTGACACTTATTTGGCATGGCAGAGGGATTTCACAGACCTGGTCTGCTTGCGTTTGATAATAATATTGCTGAAAATTGGAGATTGTTTTAGCAAGAATGTGATATTTTCATATAGGGTGCTTTTTCTGATAAAGACGCACATACAAAAGCATTTATTCTGCTCAATTTAGTTGGTTCAGAAGCCATTAAGAGAGAACATGCATATGTGTATGCATCTGCTGTTTATGCACAGGAGGGGGAAGACCACCATATTGTGGTCCAGGCTGTATTGCAGGAAGACCCATAGTGCTTAAAACATAAATTTAGAGAAATGTGCAACCCTCAAATGAATATTACAGTGGAAAGGCACATATTTTACACAACAGATCAAAAGCCTAGTGAAACTTTTGCAGCATATATAACTGACTTGAGAAACAAAGCAAAAATGTGCAGATTTGTTGATCTGAGGGATAAGTTGGTAAAAGACAGGCTTGTGTGTGGTGTTAATAATGATGCAGTGAGAGAGATTTTGCTTTGAGAATGTGATTTAACTTTAAGCAAAACCACAGAGATTTGTCAGATATATGAACTTACAGAAAAGCACACGAATATGCTTACAAATGAGAAGAGCATGCTTGTAGCTTCTTTCAGCATAAATGTTGATAGTATGCAGCATGAGGTTAAGAAGGTATAGGCCAAAGGGTGTGGCTCCCATGATCAAACCCAGGGCAGCTTTAGTAAAACCCAGGTCACACGCAGCAAAACGGAAGGGTGATTTAGTAAAACCCACGGTAAACCTCATAGTCAACTGTCGTAATTGTGGAGGCAGACACAAACCTATATGAGAAAGGTGCTTAGCTTTTTGTCAGCAATGCCACAGATGTAAAAAGTGGAATAATTTCAGAAGCTCTGTAAATCTAAAGAGTCACATGAGCATTCCAAGAAGCAAGTTGATCGAGTGGAAAGCTGCAACCCTACTTTTCATGTTGATGGTGTCTCTGTGCTTGAGGAAAAGGTTAATGCAGTAGATTTGTTGGCAAAGGTGAAGTGTTTTGTACTGTACTGATTAATAGGAGATCTGTAGAGCTGATACTGGTTCAAAGTGCAATGTTATGTCAGCAGAAATGTTTGCTAAGGTAAAAGTTGGTGAAAAACTTGATTTGGCAAAGTGTGTGAAGCTTGTTGCTTATGGTGGTGAAGACACTCAGGCCAAAGGCTCAGTAGTGCTTTCATGCTATTCTGCTTGGAACAGCCATGACTTGCAGTTTTACATAGTCAAAAGGCACATGCAGTCATTGTTAGGCCTCAAAGATAGTTTGAAAATGGGATTGATTTCATTTAATAAGGAAGTCTGCTATGTAAGCATCAACAACAACGAAGGCTTCACACAAAATGTTTTTTCTGAATATGCTGATATTTTCAAAGATGGGTTTGGAAAACTCCCAGTTGTGTACTCCATGAACTTAGATTACTAAGTAAGCCCAGTTGTCAGACCAGCACGGAAGGTTCCAGTAGCAATGCAGGCCAAAGTACAAGCAAAGCTAGACAGAATGACACATTTAGGAGTAATTTTTCCACTATAAGAACCAGCTGAATGGGTATCCTCCATGGTAGTAGCTCATAAGAAAAGGTCAGATGACATTTGAATATGAACTGATCCAAGAGATTTGAACAAAGGACTGAAACAACCTCATCCAATGTGTACAATTGAAGAAGTTGCTGCTCTCATGTGAAATGCCACTGTTTTTTTCTGTCTTAGATGCAAAAAGTTCATGTTGGCAGATTTTACTTAGCAAAAATCTTCCTTGCTAACCACTTTTAGTACACCATTTGGAAGGTACAGATTTTTGAGAATGCCATTTGGGATAAATTCTGCCAGTGAAGTCTTTCAACATGCGATGGAGCAGATTTTTTCTTGTTATCCATTTGTTGTTAGCATAGATGATATTATTGATGGAGGCAATGATGAAGTCGAGCATGATAGAAAACTTAGAAAAGTTCTAGATCATGCTCACAAATCTTAAACTGAATCCTCAAAAATGTAAATCCAGGCTAAAAGAAGTTACTTATGTGGATCATTTGTTTACCACTTCAGGCTTACAACCAGATCTGTCCAAGCAAGCTCCAATTCTTCAGATGCTAGCTGCAAATAATTCCACATCTTTACAATGTTTCTTAGTATTTAGGCAAGTTCATTCCTGATTTAAGTGAGCTTTCAGCATTGCTACATGGGCTGACATGCAAAAACATAACTTGGTCCTGGCTAGAACAACACCAAACAGCATTTGATTTCTTGAAACAGAAAATTGCCAGTCAACCCACTTTGAGATATTATGATGTTCAGAAACCTGTAAACCTTTCCTGTGATGCTTCAAAATATGGTCTTGGTGCAGTAATTCCTCAAGGGGGCAGATCAGTAGCCAATGCATCTAGAACTCTAACTCAAACTGAGATGCGTTGTGTGCAAATTGAAAAAAGAGCTTTTGGCAATAGTGTTTGCATGTTTGAAGTTCAGTGATTATATTTATGGCTGACCTATCCAGATTGAAACTGATCACCAAACTCTGGTTACTATTTTGAGAAAACCAATGCACACAGCTCCAGCTAGACTGCAACATGTGATGTTAAAACTGCAAAAAGTACAATTTCAATATGGTTTACACAACAGGAAATCTTCTTTATCTTGCTGATACTTTATCCAGATCATCCAGAAAACACAATGTCCAGCATGATAATGAAAAAGCTGATTTTGAAATTATGGAAGTGAGAAATTTTTCTTCCGCACATCTTGATGAGCTTAGAAATCACACAGATTCTAGTCCAGTTCTCGAGAAGCTGAATCATTTTATCAGTCACGGATGGCCAGCAAAACAATTTTGTTTACCATTAAATATTCAGCAGTATTTTCCTAATTGAGACAAGATTTTGATGAAAGATGGTATCGTCATGAAAGGTCCAAAATTGGTAATTCCAAAATCCCCGCAACAAGAGTATATAAAAATCTTCGATTCTACCAAAAGAAGGGCGAGAGGACTAGCATTTTGGCCTTCTATGTCAAAAGACATTGAGAAGAAAATCTCATCTTGTTCAATTTGTAATAGTACTAAAGCACACCAACAAAATAACCACTTCAGCTGAACCAGATTCCTGAACTACCTTGGTTGAAAGTAGCCACAGATATTTTCGAATGGAATGGTCAAAATTATTTGGTATTAGTAGACTCTTATTCATATTGGTTTGAGATTGACCTACTTCCTAACCTAACTTCCAGTACTGTTATTACGAAATTGAAGAGACATTTTTTCTGTCCAGTTATTTCTGACAACGGTGCACAGTTTACAAGTCAGCAGCTCAAAAGATTTGCTGAGACATGGGACTTTGGTCATGTTACTAGTAGTCCTGAGTATCCCCAATCTAATGGCTTGGCTGAATGTGCAATTCCAAATGTGATATTGTTGGAGAAATCCAAAAGAGACAAAAACGATATTTTTCTCAATTTGCTTAATCTCAGAAACATTCCTCGAGACAATCTACTTGGTTCACCTGGTCAGAGATTGATGTGTAGACAAACCAGAACTACACTACCACTCAGTAAGAATTTGTTGATTCCAAGTGCTAAACACAACAAAGCAATAAAAGCTCAACTGATGAAAATGCGTTTGTCACAGAAATTTCATTATGACAAAACCAGCAAACCTCTCAAACCATTAAAAGAAGGAGAGAGAGTGAGGATGCAGAGAGCAAAAGGTTTTGATCTAGTAGGACTTGTGAAACATCTTTGTGAGGAACTGAGATCACACATCACTGAATCACAAGGAATGGCATTTAGGTGGAATCTGAAACATTTATTACTGGTGTCCAAGCCAGTGTTACAGCATCTTGTCTGTAATGGAGACTGTAATTCTCAGAGTATGTTATGGAATGTTCCTGTTCCAGAGAACAATTCATCTTCTGCTTCTGTTCCTGAAAGTATCCCTGAAGTTCCTAATGAAGAGCATTCCCCAGTAACTGCCCCTGTTGCCAAACCCAGTACTGATTATTATATTACAAGGTCAGGTCGTCTCTCAAGACCTAATCCCAGACACACGGCAACCTGGAAATGATTGTCATTGTTTATGTGTTTATATAATTTTTATGTGTATCTGATTGTCATTTTTCATTTGCATAATAAAATTAACAACGAGGGAAGATGTAGATCATAGTGTGCTTGTTGTACCTTTAAAGCTACTGTAGTTCGTGGGCACATGCATATAAGTACTGAGCACATGAAAGCAGAGTAACATTTTGTGTAAGCAGCTAGAATGAAAGCATTTATGTGTGCACCAGTCAGTCAGTTAGCTAGTTCATTTAAGTTTTATGTTCCAGTCATCCATTCTGATGTGTTTGTGTGTAATAAACATCTTAAACACTCAAGCCTCATCGTCTTATTTGAATACACAAGACAAGCAACAGGGAAGACATGCAGACTCTGCACAGAAGACACCTCAGCCGAGAATCAACCCAGAGTCCCTCTTATGGTGAGCTGACACACCGCTGTACCCCCCAGCTGTAAAGAGTAATCTGCTGGAGTTTTTCAACTGTTAAATGCTATTCATCATCAATGTGACATTGTGTATACACCTTTAATAATGCACTTATATGCATGTGCTTACTTATGTGGGTACATCTCAATATTATAATCTATAAACTACACATGTAGTTAGTAACTAGTAATATATTACTTTTTTAGAAAAGTAATAAGTAATATTAATATATTACTTTCACTGAAAAGTAACTAGTAATAGTAAGATTACTTTTATAAGTAACTAGCACAACACTGAAAATATGCTGCTAATGCTTGAAATATCTTTCTCTGCTCCCCAAGTATTAAGCTTTCTCTGGCTAACTAAAGTATTATGTACTGTGTAATCCACTACTGCATTTGAACCTCTACTAACTGCTCTAAATCTCTATTAATTAATTTCTAGTTTCAGTTGCCTTGTGTCAAATATCTTTCCCTCAACAATGCATTTGGAAGTCTGTGAAACCTCTTATTTCTGTTTTGTTGCTGTTGTCTCATTTATCATAATACTTTTTTGCCTGTGTCACATGTTTGTGAAACTGATGTGAATTTATAGCTGGGCTGAGCCTGAAATTGGTCAACTTGGATCAGCACTCTACCCTAGAAACAAATCTTAATAAAATAAAAATAAAGTTACGCTGGTAAACAAATATTAATACAATAAAAGTAAAGTTAATCCATACCAGTTCAAGAAAATAAAAGCAAATTGTTAAACACTCAAGCTTGTTTTTCGGTATACTAGCCCAGTATCTTTTCTTAATTAAAAAATATATGTTCTTTTTTTAAGTAAAGGAGCCGCTTTATTGTTTTACACATTTATACGATTTGTGTATTCCTTTTGAATAGTGCACCATATTTCCCCTGGTGGCAGACCCTGGTAATGCAGAATTTTAGAGTCTTTCTTTGTAAGTCATACAAAGGTCCAGCCCAGAGCCAGGTTTTGAAGTTTATTATTTTTTAAGGTATAACATTTCACCTTGTTCCACATGCATTAGCTAGCAACCATTTTACCATGTTAGTACCCAATGAGTCCTTTCACAGGAGTAGTGTTCACTGAACTATCTTTTCTGTTAAGGTCCATTGATCTTTGCCTCAATGTAGTACATCCCGTATTTACTACTGGATACATTTTTTGAGCTTATTTGGCATGCAAAGATATATGTATAACACTTTCAGCCAAATATGCAAACTTTCCTCACCTTAGTCACCTTTTTGGGGCTGCACAATATTCTCCATCTATCCACTAGTCCTCTTTCACCCAGCATTGATTCCCAGCTTTAAATCCATTTTCCCTTACTCCCCACTCCCTTGCTGCTTATTAGCACCTTATATATTCCTCTCACTAACATTTTTCTCCTTGCCTTTTTCATTCTAGCTTCCACTAGTAGATGAATTACTGGTGGGATTTCCAGTTTCTGCCTCCTAACCTCTCATCTGTATTTTTCTAATATTCTTAATATTCTTCTGTGTTGCAACCTTTCAATGTTCCCTAGAGTGTAGTTGTCTAACAGCTCTCTCCACTCCAGCCTTCAATCTCATTTACCTGTTTTCAGTAATATACGTGTGTGTCTTTCTTCTATGAGTCTCTCAGCAAGGTAGTGTCAGTCGCAAAGTATGGTTCACAGAATCCTACTTGCCTCAACTCAAAATTACAGCAATACTCCACCACTCCCTCTTAGTAACCCTTTCAGGCACTGTGTCTTCTGGTATTCTTATATAGTTCCTGCTCTGCCTACTTTTGTAGATTCAGCACATGCCCTAATCCTCTGCATTATGTGCTTCTCTCCTCCTTTCCTAAGTGTCCTTAATTTCTAATTAGAGTTATACATATTGATGTACAAACTGTAACTTCCAATATAATATTCTTCCATGTTAGGACCACCATCCCCCACCCCATTATTAGGATTTGGCAGTTGGCCCGGTCTACAATCATCAAACCTTTTATCATCAAATCTTTTATCATCCCAAATATATCTAGACACTTGCTTTCATAAGTGGTTCCACTCCTCTTTCACTAGTCTGTATACAAATGCCTGACCTATCTCTCTCTCTCTCTCTCTCTCTTGGTACTTACTTGTTAATGCAATGAGGAGTGGAAGGTGTCACACTCTCTGAAAAGTTTTGATTTTCATTGGAAAGATTACATCTTGTCCAGTAAAATTGTAGTTTGCTAAATGTAATAAGCAATTTTGTTCCCAAACCCCCATTGTACTGCATAATACATAAAATGCAAATTGGTCACATGGCAGCTCTTCCTTCGAAATTCCAATTGCTTCCTCCAGCAGACATGGGTCATACAGTAACTTTATTCAGTTTCCCACCCTCATGATGGAATTATTTACCATAACTTAAACCTTCTAAAATTCTTTTGATAAACAGTAGTAATACTTACATCTTCATCTTAACACAGTGAGTTTCCTATAACAGAATACTATTTTTTAAATGATCCATTGTGCTAACCGTTGATACAGCACAGACTGCAACAGTCATTCATGGCATGCATGCTGCCAGATTAACTAAAGTGGTGCTCGAGCTTTTGCAGGTTTGCCTGAAAATTTACAGTGCCGCTCTTGTGCAAGTTTACCACATTCATCAAACCTTTGTAACACTACCAATACCTATCCTGACTGCCTTCGGTTTTACTTTACATTTAAGATCAGGGGTGTAGCCAGCACAATATTATTTTGTTCTAAAACCTAATGTTGTTATCCCCCAACAATCAGCTATTATTATAAAAAGCTCCTGGTTGCATTAATAAGTAAGTATCAAACATTTTAACTGCCGGTATTCTTTGATCTAAATCCACTTGCAATGTCTCCTATCTTTTAAACATCCCTGTTATTTTCCCTCTCATTTCCCTCAAGGTCTCCTTTGGTGAATCTTGTCCTCTTTTTGAAATCCACAAACCTAAGTATCTGAGTCTATAATGTCCCCACAGATTTGGATATTCCTAGAGTAGCCCATGTGCTGGTGCATAATTTATACATATTGCCTTTGTTTTGTTTTACAGGTTTATAGGTTCATAGGTGTTTACTAGTCTAAAAACCACAAGAGCCTTTTTAAGCCTAGCCATGCATCCCAAATTTCTGACAAGTTCTGATACCCTTGATAAGTGTAAGCAGGAGCTTGGGAAGTGAAACATTTATAAGCAGGGGCCTGGAAGATGAACCATGTACAGGTTACCTGTCTGCATTAGAGGCATAGGTGCCAAATCAGGCATGAATGTCCTGTTCCCCATCCAGTTATCCAAGTTGCACTTGAATTGGATTAGGGAGCAATGTGCTGATGACTTGAATTGTCTTAATAATTTAAATAATTTCAATATATCCTGATCTGGATTAGTCAAAAATATTATCGGATCATCAGCAAACATGGCTAACTTCTGTTCACTGCTTTGCCCAATGCACCCTCTTATCTCAGATCGCTTTAACCTTTTCACTAATGTCAAATACATTACAAATAATAACAAGGCGAGGAGACTGCTCTGTCAGTCTTAAATTCCAGTAATACCTTTCCATTTATTTTATACTTGTACTGAAGTTCATATACAGTTCCTGAATCAACATACTAAGATCTTCAGGGAACTTCATCCTGTTCATCACTTTCCATAGATATTTCCAATGCAGCCTGTCAAAATTTTGGGTCTATATTATCTTGCCGAAAGATGTGTTCAGAGCAAGATGTTCAGAGAACACGTCTTCATCAGCAAATAAACACTAAATGCTGAAATCAGTGAAAGGCCACATCAGCGACTTTTTTTCCCATGGGAAAAAAGCACTTGGCCATATCTGGGATTTGCCATTTTCCTCACTGTAGTGCAATCTCAGAGTTGGTATATTTAGTTAGCGGGTATGGGGGGGCAAAGCCCCCCACTTCATAGGGTTCGAAGGTTTGTATGGTGTTTAATAGGCCAAGTGATTTTTTCCTCTGGGAAAAAAGTCGCTGATGTGCCATTTCATTGATTTCAGCATTCACTGTTTATTTGCCGATGAAGGCGTGTTGTCTTTCGGCAAGATAATACAGACTCAAAAATGTTTTCAGCATCCAAGCCCACTATCTGCAAAAAATTTTTAACTTCTTCAGTCTCTGAGTCTGTCATGTTTACCAGCAATAAATTATCATCAGTTTTTTTTCTCTTTACAAATCCACACCGGTCTAATACAACAATTCTCAGGAGCATTTTGGTGATCCTATTCACCTTGCAGTCATAACTAAGCACTTTTATTGGTCCATAACACTTTCTGCCAACACATTCTGGCTAGGCTTATAGATGCCCTCGGGCAGATAGCCAAGTACTTACCTATGAAACTATGAACCTATAAGATCCTAGGTTTTTTTTTGGGTCTCAACCCTCTTTTGGAATCAATGTGATCATAGCCTTCTTCTTGGAATCAGGTACTTCCTTTGTCTCTCGAATGGTGTTAAATAGCTTGTGCCACACATGCATAAACTTCTTAGCCTCCTTCTGTATTTCTATTGGCAGTCAGTTCCATCCTGGTGATTTCCCTCCCACCTGTGGCTTTAATTGGTCCATTCCTTTCTGCTCTGTAATTGGGTGTTTCAGTTTCTTTCCCTGATTTATTTTGCTTATTTGTAGTCCTGTGAAAAATATTTCTACATGTGAAAAACATTTTAACTACCTCTCTCTAGTTCACTTACATTTTCTGCTCCACATAAAGTTTCTTGTAATATTCTTCAAAAACCATACTTATCTGTTTTGGCTCTTTGCATACCTTTTCTGTAGATTTATACCTCACTTTATAACTATACTTCTTTCAATTTTCTCCTTTCTTAACTTTCTTTGCAACTTAGAAGTGCAAGCAAAATACCTTTACTTCACTAATGTTTGCTTCCTTTCTACAGATTCTTCTAAAAGCCTGTTCCACTTTTCTTCCAAATCCCTCAACTCTTCCATTTCATCATTAGTCAGTAACTCTTCCTTGTACTGTATTTCTCTGAAAGCAAAACTGCCTCCTCCCAATTTGTCTTTTCTTCTTCCTGCAAATATTTTCTCAACCTTTAGCTTCCTGTCATTCATACTTACTGACTCGGATAGCTCGCAATCACCTCTGTTGCTTTCTCTGTGTTTTTTTTATTTGATTTTACCACCAACTACCAGCTGCTCTCCAGTGCTTCCCCATCTTACTTCTGTATGGACTTATCAACTCATACAACTCTACAATTATGCATTCATGCTCTTTCAATAAACAAACCTGGTCTAATCTTGATAATCTTCTATACCTTTCTACATAAAATGTGTTTTTACTTTCTGATTCACTCACTATCGCTCCAGCCATGTACTGTACAAAACTATTTCAAAAAACTCCCCCTCTGATGTTACATCTCTTGTCCTTGGCCCTCTACTTACAGCTATCAGATCTGTTACTTCATTCCAGGTCCCTGCTACAAACAATATACCTTGCTGAAATGTAATGTCTTCTTACTACCTCCTCGACTCCTTCCATGTTCTTGGAGAAATATACACATTACCTAGTGTGATTTGTTACATATGTGTCTTGTTTGTCTTCTTAGCATTCTTTTATCTCTGTCCCACTTCCCCTCCTTATTGCAGTCCCAATATTCTCACCATGTCCTATAATGTTAATTGATTCATAAAGGGCAGCCATGCAAATAAGTGTTGCAACACCAAATGATAACAGAAGAATAGCCATATGATACTGAGGAAAGCTTGTATAACCAAAATTCATGCACGGTTTACAAGGTTTGTTTTTTTAATTCTACATTTCACTGAGTAGAAGACAGGGTTTTAAGTAATCCACTCTGCTGTAACATTTTCATTTGATATATCCATGCTGATGTGGTTACTATTTGCATGCTTAGCAGTGAGTCATTGTGTGTGTGGGCTTTTAGCTTTTCTCC
This sequence comes from Protopterus annectens, assembly GCF_019279795.1. NCBI lineage: Eukaryota > Metazoa > Chordata > Ceratodontiformes > Protopteridae > Protopterus > Protopterus annectens. Next base: position 1,818,364,632 of record NC_056725.1, read on the forward strand.
ATGGTTTGAGAACATTGGTGTTTATATAAATGCAAGGTCAATGGCAGGCAAAGCCCGCAGATGTGAAGTCCGGTATCTAAACATTATTTTTAATGTGTTGCATTTGTTGGAAGCTTCAGGCAGATTATTTCATGTTTTTTCATGTGACTGAAGCTTCAGTCTATTTCAACTCAACAAAACCTACATTAATCAGTGGGCTTTTCATAGGGAGAGGCATTGGCTTACTTTCAGGAAATACTATAACAACTTTGCTACAAAAAGATTTTTTCAAAGAAGTGAACTATTAGAAACAAGTGCATTCACCGTAATTTGGATACTATTGAACAGAAATATGAAAACGAACCGTGCTCAGAATAGTTCTGGTAGGCACTATTGAAATGAAATGGCATAATCCAGCCATGCCTGAGAACGCATCTGAGACACTGAAACAAGAGTGCAAGTCAGACTGCTGGCAAGAAATGTCAAGAATTCAAAATGTTAAATATAAACAAGACACATGCAGAGTGAAATATGTTGTGTAAAAATACATTTAAATAGTTGGGTATAGAAGCTACTGAAAAAAGAACCATGTCACATTCTTAACATGTTCTGTTACTGGTTAAAGCCATTTGGGCAAATGCTGACACGAATGTAAAAATAAGTACAAGATCAGTTTCCAGGCACCTAAAGATATAAATCATAATATTCTGTGTCATTTGGTGTGTGTGTGTGAAACTAGGAAATGTAAAATCAATTCATAAAGTACATCAAAACATGCATGTATACAGACACACTCATATAGTCATACATACATCTCAGATAGTATGCAGAGACATAGCAATGATTTCTTTTGTGATTATGCTGATTAATTCATACCTTTAGGAAGTTTGTCAGAAAAATATTATATGCAAACAAACCCTGATCCTGTGCTAGTGAGAAGTGCTCCAAGGATAATATCAGTATTTCCCAGGAATAAATTACAGCAGGAATTAAGTAAGAGGAAAGCTTACATGTATTTAAGTAGCCATTAGAGCCAAAAGAATGGATGAGCAGGTTGAGTAGCATTGTTACTGTCATGAAGTACGACAAGATCCTCATTTGTACTAATCTACAAGATCTGAATAACATTATTAAAATAGATTATTATTCATTTCTTGCAAGAGATTAATCAGTCGCAACAAAAACAAACAATATTCTTTCAACATTAGATGCAAAGTATGGATTGTTGCAGATATAGCTTAGTAGAATAAGTTCAAAACTGTGTCCACTGGGAAACTACAGATTCCTTAGACCTCTTTTTAGTATTGCAGAATCAGCACAAAGTGTAATCCAAAGACCCGTTCATGCAAGTGAATGCTTTGGTGGTGCTGCAAATTCAAACAATGATTAATTATTGTGTGGTCAGAAATAGGAACAAGATGAAAGGAAATTAAAAAAAAAAGATGAAAGGAAATTGGTACAGCTGCTATACAGAGTAAGGTAAAGCAACTTCAAGTTAAATGAGACCATATATATATAAAAGAAGTGAGAAGTCAGAAATGCATGGGTCAGATTTTTGAAGACTGATATACAAAAGTCATAGCAATTGTGCAAATGTCAAAGGTATAAGACCAGCAGGCATTGCAGTGATTTCTAGGAATGAAGCAGCATCTTGAAAATCTGTACCTAATCTGTCTGAGATAATTTTGCCTCTAATAAAGCTAATGACAGAAGCTCCAGACTAGTCTGATATGAAAAGTATGTTGTGTTACAGTTAGGTAGCAGTCAGAATGGTATATGAGCTGTAAACCCATATCCAAGTAAATCAGTTACCTTTAAATAAAGAGCATTTACAGATGTACAAAATAAATCTATTCAGACAGAGAAAGAACTGTTAACAGCAATGTACAAATGTGTGAAATTAATATGTGTGTCTATGGTAAAGCAGTTTAACTGGAAACAGACAACAAACCTTGCAAGGCATATTTAGAAAGGTATTACTGAAGTTGTAGCAGATGTTATTTAACCTACAGAGGTATATGCTGAAAGTGAAACACTGATCAGGGAAGGGATTACATGCTGCATGTGTGGTTAGAACAGCAGCAGATAATTTGTTCAAGGGGAGAAGGAGTAAGTGATACAACATGCAGTTAATGAAAGATGTCGCAAAGAACTGTAGGACTGAGCAAAGGTCAAAACTATGGATAGAAATTCAGTTTACGTTCTCTTTCAAGGAAGAAAAAACTCTATCCAGGAATCAGTTTTCATAGCTGACAAGATAATAGTTCCTGACAAACTTAGAAGATAGGTGCTTGACAGAATGCTTGTATCATATCCTTGAATAACAAAGTGTGAAGCAAGAATAAGAGAAAAACATTGGCCAAAGATGTTGTATTAAACAGGAAAAAGTAGTACCGAGTTGTGCCATCTGTAATATATTCCATAATAACAATCCAAACAAAGAGATGTTAACTAATGAACTCCATACTCATCCTGGTAATGAAGTATATCCATGTATGTTGAGTTGTATGATTCCTAATCTAAGTCAGAGAAGCCATGTATCTCATATGAATATATATTTATTACAAGCTCCAAAAACAGTGAATATGGTAGGTATAACAAGCTGAGAGCTCGGGATTAAAATGTCTGTTTAAGACAGGAGATGCTTGATGCTGTCTTTCATACAGGCTTATACTATCTAGTTTGATATGAGGTTGGCTGCATCACAGCTGTTTCGCAATCAGTGCTTGATGTAGCAGTTGCCTGTATGCTGTTGCACATTTCATTCTCATACTGTTTGTTTTATAATGACTCTAAGCTTGGAGCCTCCTAGAGAGAAAGTGAGGGAGGTTTTTCCTTCTCTGTTGGTGATTGCTGTTTCTCTGAGACAGTTTCCTTGGAGTTTTAATAATTAAAGTAAAGGGTGGAGGAGGTAAAGTCATGCCACACATGGGTAGTGAAGAGGGCTTGGGCATGCAAAGTACTCATTTATGTTTCATATGCATTTGCTGAATAATTGTACATCTGCGAGTACATATCTTCAAAAGTTTGTTTTCTTGGGTTGCCAGTCTCATATAGCATTTGTTTGACAGTTGTGTTTTAAAGCATCTTTACTTGAAGAAACATGGGGCATTCTACCTAATAATGGTCTTCCAATCAAAAGTCATTAATTCACAAGATTTCTACATGAGAGAGAAGTCAGGAAATGTAATGGTCAGTCCATGTCATCCACAGTCTATTGGGCAAGTACCAAGAACTAAAACCTGCAACGACTGCTTTCATACAATTTTGGAATGTAGGAATAGTTTATTGCAGGGGTGAAGTCCGCCGCCAGCTCGACTGTTTAATGAGAAGAATGATGAGAAAAGTACCTACTTCCTCTACACTGCCAACTCCTGACAAGCAATACAAAGTGAGGAAAGACTCCCTAGCTCCATCAAACCTGGTCCAGCCAAACACAAACTGTAGACTCCTCAGGCCATCCAACAAACTTATGCTGAAAGTAACCCAGTCTCACAGCTATCACGGAGACTCCCTCTACTCCCATAAAATAGCCAAAGATTGGAGCACCCTTCTTCAACAGATAACTAAAACCCCAACCTGTCCACATATAAAACTACCCTGGAACACTATTTAAATGATAATTGGCTATGCCACTGCATTGCCCCCAACTAATATTTATCTTATTTTTCCCACTCATCTCAGACATGTTAGCCCAAATGATGCTCATCCCACATAGGGCTATCCCACTATCTGTCTTATCTTTATTAATCTTTGTTCCTTCAGATGACCTAACTTGTAAAACTACATGACCAATTTTGGGCTTTCAGACGTGACTCACCTTGTAAAGCTAAATGACTTATGTACCTCATATAAATTGTAAAAAAAATAGTATTCCTGTATGCCTGAAACATGCATGTTTATATTGATTATAGTTTGCTGTAATATTTTTGTTAAGCTCATTTACATATTGTTAGCAATGTACTACTTAAACTAAGTTTACTTCTTGTACCTTAATAATGCTCTTTTTGTTGTGGAGCTTTTCTCCCTGGGTCTCTGCTGAAAATGTTTTTTTTCAACCCATTCAAACACTGCCTGGTTAACAAATGTAAATAAATAAATAAAATAAATAAATAAAATGCCGGAAATAGACTATCAGAGAAAGAAAGACTATGGCAGAAACTCAAGCAAACATCAAGAGCTAATGGATGGAACTTAAATAAGAATACAAAATCCATTAGGAGGCACGTCAAGCTGAAATAATTTATAATATTAAGATCCTTCCTTGCTCATGGTGATGATGAAAAGCTGCATGAGAGTAATTAGATTCATACATGCAACACAGATACTTCAAAGTCCCAGGATGAAAATTTATCAGGACTATCACAAAAAAATAGAGAATGTGAGAAATGGGGCAGCCAGGAGTTGCAGAATAAAACTCATTTAGTCATGTTTCCCAGAAAAGTCACACAGCAGCAAATATCACCTCTAAACCAAGATCAGATGTCCAGAGGGACCAACTATGTTAAACAATGTAGATTTTGAAGACTGCTGTTCAAACCAAACAGACATATGGACATTGTAAGAGTTTATCACTAGAGTACAGGCTGAAAAGTTGCATTTTAGAAACTATCTTTTGATTGTGTATACAAATCTTATTTTGGTTTAGAAACTTTGTAGACATGCTTAGTATAGAGCTAAGATTAATTTATGATCAGTGTTTTGTACTACAGTATATTGTAATCCATGATTTAGTGCAGCTTTAAATGCTTGTGAGCTACCTACAATACATGCTAGATGTTGAAGGTCATGTTATGCACTTTTTTCAGAGTCTTCAGTCTGATTAGAGACCTCATTGAGATTAGTCACATCCATAGTGCCTGTGAGTTGTTTATCTACCATTCAGCCAAAATGAAAAACTTATGCATGATACTGATTCCTAGACTAGTAGGAAGTACCAATTATTTGGAAAAACAGCTTTTAGGATTGTGTCCTTAACTAATGAGAAAGGTATGTTATCATACATGTTTCATGACTATTCTGCTACTTTTAACATTTGCAGAATTTTTAGCATTAACCAAACTCATAAATCATTTGCTGTATAACATCAAGTGATGCACTTCACCTCTGCATTTTGTGAAGTTCTCAGAAATGAGTCATTCACCTATCATGTATCAGAACCCATGACTCTCTTGATAAGGACTTTAAGAACTCCTGGGTATTTTCTTTGCCATCATGGACAAGCATGCCATTCTAAGAAACTGCATTGATGATGTATGTTCAGTATGGGTTACCCCTGACATTAAAAATAAATATGAATGAGACAGTTGTAATTTCTGACCTTAGCAGATAATATGATCTGAATTCTAACCTTCAGAAATACAGGTTACTAGGAACTATTTTAAAATAAACACCATCATCAAAGAAGCATTGTTAAATATTGCAAACCACGTTGGGCTTCCTTCAAGGGATTTATCAAGCTTTTAGGAAGTTGGTTCTATGCAATTTTGTCTAGTTTTATAAACTATGGCTATTGTGAAAATGCTAGGTGCATTGACTTTTTCAAACAATTATCTTCAAGACAATAATTGCTGTACAAATCCATTCCCACAAATCAACATATACCCAGTTAGCAGAGATAAAGTCATGAGACTTCTCTCTACTTTTAGACTAGAAGGTTCTATACAGGAAGTTGTTCTCATACAAGCTTCTGAATCTCCCTTTTTTGAGATCGTTACTGACTTTCTTGCCATACCTTCAGTTGATCTATCCTGGAAGTATGTTGTTTATCAAAAGCTACTTATAAAAAAATAAGTACATTGATATAACAGATAAGAGAAAAATATTTAGATAAGGAGATATTAGACCACCTGAAACAAAAAAAGATGTGGCATAGGAAGTGCTGTAAGAAGAAAGACAAAACTCAAAAGTTATTAAAAGACAAAAAGAAGAGTAACTGAACTGGAGAAAAAATAAAACAAGAAATTTAATACAATGCAGTGTTTATGCAGAAAAAAGATGTTATAACAAATATGACCACTGCAGCTTCAAAGATATTTAAAGATGCATACAAGTAAATTCAGACACAGTAAATTTCACACACAAAGTGGATTTTAATTAGAAGCAACTGGTTTAGTGACACAGAAAAGCAACACATTGAAACCAATGAGGTAGACTGAAATTGACGTGGTAGGTTAATTTAGAGAAGAGGATTCAATGTTAAGATCCTGATACAGGCAGCTTTCCAACAAGCTGAATCAGTAAGTCTTTAGAAATTGTAAAACAGACTGAGCAGGATAGTGTTACAAAAGATACACCATAAACAAAATGATAGCATCTCATCAGGAGAATTAGTTGAATGACCATTTAGAAAAATGATATTTTTAATATGGCATAGGATTTATGCAGAAAAAAGATATATTGACCAATATGACCACTACAGCTAAAACTATATTTGAAGGTATATAAAAGAAAATATATCCTCACTTGACAAATTCTACAATGTTAAGCAAGTGATATAGCAATGGCAGAAAAGCAACACATTGAAAGTGAAGTGACAGATCAAATGAGAAGTCAAAGATTCAGTGTTTAGATACTGGCAATATCTCAACAAGTTAAGTCAGTAAATTTCTTGAAATGGTACAACAGACCAAGTGGGACAGTACTGTCTAAGGCATATCATAAACACAATTTCAGAATTATTATCCTAAAAACTGGTTGAATGCCCAATTAGGATTGTACAGCGAGGAGGAAATAAGGAGCAAAGAATGCATTTTTAGCCAAGAAGAAATTAATTGAAGGAAATATTTTTGCCAGAAGATTAAATAAAAGCTATACTACTTATAACCTCATATCACAGTTCCACAAAATGCCCCTTATGTGCCCTTAAGAATAGATTTCATGGTATTGACCTCAGTTTCTTAACACTGATCTCCTACATTAGATCATTCCTTTCTATCATGTCTGTTCTCAACTCAAAAGGTGTTTGAATCACAAAACCTCCTGTAAGAGCTCTATGATAAGTAGCATAAGTTAAACTCATTCTCTTCCTGCTACGCTTTCATCCTTTTCCTAGTTAACTCAGTTATTCTAGTACTGAAATCTTCACTGAACCTCATTTTATAATTGTCCAAAACCTCCTTTCACTCTACCTTAACATTTCCTTCCCTCTTTCTACCTTCCCTCTCCTCTTGGATGTACATGCTGCATTTTGTGGCATTTATATAATTTATTTTACAACTTTAACACTGGTAGTTGTATTTTTAGTTATAGCTAATTTTATAGTTATAGCAATGTTATCTTTTGTGTATTGTATTCTGCCTAGCTCAGCCTGACAGTATTTCATTCAGATCATTGTTCTACCCTAGTTAACCAAGGAAAATGAATGAATAAGTGCTTGGTCTAATGGAAATTGATGGCTATGTTAAGACAGATGAGAGAAAAATACTGCAGAAAGACAGAAAGTATTATAAACTGATAAAATAGATGAACACAGTAATTGGAAAGATTAAGAGGGATCCAGATGATATAACAGAAATAAAGTATTCTACTGAGTGTACAACATATTAACATATAAAGTGTTACCATGAAAATATAAAATAAGCAACACTTGAGAAAAATTAAATCATCACTGTGGATATGCTGCTAGGAGAGCACTTTAAAATAACAAAGGTAAGATGCAGCAGTACTAAAAAATATAAAAACAAGAAAACATCATTATAAACTCTTAGAAAGACACAACATGCAAATGAGATGGAATTATGTGATATCATTTCTAATAATGGTTGAAGAATATCAGTACAAGCTGAAAAGCCGAGAAGGTACATTGTTTTATATTTATTTATTTTTCCAATTCCTTCTGGTTTGATGAAGTAATATACTGTGGTGACATATATGATTTAAAAAGAAAATGATGAGTGCACCATGGACTGCAACATAACTTACATGTCTGATGAAGCGTTGATGTGCAACGCGAAAGCGCTCATTTTACTGCAGTTTTTCTGTTTGTGTGTTTTTACAATAAATGTGAACTATTGGATTCTCCACGGAGTTTTCGTGATATTTCATTGGAACCTGTGTACTTCATTGGAAGTTATGTTGCAGTCCATGGTGCACTCATCATTTTCTTTTTAAATTATTGGACTATTGGTGAGAGTGCTTTATCTGGCAGTATTTGTTTTTTTGCTGACATATATGATTTGTTTAGGATGTTTGGGATTTTTAGTGTGCAATAGCAGGCTGAAAACATTTTGGCGCAGCTGAAAACTACAAAAAGAATAGATAAATAGTGCAAAACAAAACCAAGTTAGAAAACATGCAAATGTATTGATGACCCCAAAACAGTTTTATAGGGATCTGGGAAAGAAAACACCAACAACAACAGCTTTTGAGAAAGATTTTCAAAGATCCTGCTGAACATAACAGAGACCAGATAAAAAAAGCAAGCAAAAAGTAAAAAATACTAAGATGGAAGATATGAAAAGAATGGAGTAACAGCCAATGTAAATTTGACAAATTAAGAAAACTCCAGGTCCCCATATTGTATTTAACTTCAGGATACAGGCATTATCATCTTTGAACCATGAATTAGCACCAAATAAAATGTATATGTGCATCCGGTACTCACACCAGCCTGATTAACAATGAGGAAAAGCAATATGCTTCCATAAAAGTGAACCTACTTGTCACCATAAGAGCTATCGATCATTAATCAGCCCTCTAATATATGCATTATATACCAGAATAAATGCAGAAAATAGAGTTTACAGACATTTAAATAGAAATTTATTCAAGGCACTATAAAAGAAAGATATGGTTTGTATAAGTTTCAACATGATCCTTTTGCAAGGTTCTTTATTTAGTAACCAAGTAAAAAAACAATCAAATGCAGAAAATGAAGAAGAGGATTTCTGTTGTACCAGAAATACAAACTTTATTAAATGTTGAGTGCTTTCATCCATAAAAATGTAACAGGACTTCATCAAAACAATTTTAATACACACCCACCTCCATTTTTATCCTTCGAACACCAATTAAACAATAAAATACTAAAACACTAATTAAGTGCTTAAAGTTTAAAAAACAATATAAGCCTTAATAAATATTCAATACAATATAAAATGTGTAAAATGTGCCACTAATTTACAAAAAAACATATTTTTTCATCTTTAAAATGCCGAAAATACTAATAGATTCATTTAACTCAGGATATTCCATGGCATTAAGCCTCAATTGCCAATGAAGCTCACAAGCATCTAAGTGTTCAGGGATTACCCTGCCTTGTTGATCATTGTCAATCTGTTGCACTATCAAACATTTAAAACTATGATCTCTATATTTCTCTATGTGTCTGCTTAAGGCATTTGTCTTAACTTCCTTAGAAATATCAGATATGTGTTCATATATCCTATTTTTAAAATATCTGGAAGTCTTGCCCATGTAGAAGGCAGGGCAGAACAAACATTTGACAATGTACACAACATTTTTTGAAAAACAGTTATAGTGTGAAAATATATTAAGTCTATAATAGTTTAACATAAAACAATCTCCTGTTTCTGAAACATGTGGGCATTGTTTGCACCTACCACATATAAAATGACCTAATCTATTGTCAGAATGTCTCACTTTACCAAAGTTTTGACCCTTAAGAACTTGGTTTAACTCTATATCCCTCTCTAAATAACCATTCTCCAATCAAAGCTTTTTGTATTGAAGCAAAGTAACTTCAAAAGTTTTTACATGTATATGTAAAGTAAGGGACTCACCAAATTGATTGCTTTGTATCCCAGAGACAGAGAACTTAAATGAATTAGCTTTCCAGTTAATCTTGGATACTGGAGAAGTAGAAACACCAGTCAGAATATTTGGTGTGACTTGAGTCAGTGAAACACCTAAGCTTCCAAATTTTTGTGACCCACCATGGATGGTAAATAGAGAAGTGGATTTTATTCAAGAGATTGATTTTATGACAAATATGTTTAAATCTAAGGGTTAGCCTGAAAATTTACTAGTGTCCTTAAAAAAATGACATTTGTGACAAGAGACATAGGAAGATCTATTCACCAATATTATCTATGGATGGAGATCATAGTAGTGCTGTTTTGAAGCCCAGGAAGAAGATGGATGGTCAGTTTCCTTTTATTTTAACATATAATTGGGCAAACCCAAATATTTGTTTTATAGTTAAGAAAAAATTTGGTTGTTGTTGATTTCAGAACATAACATGTTGGAAATGTTTACTTCAGCTCCAGTATTCACCTTTAAGAGAGATTTAAATTTCAAAGATATTTTAGAAAGGGGTCAAAAGTTTGGTAATGTGAGACATTCTGACAATATATTAGGTAATTTTAAATGTGCTAGGTGCAAACAATGCCCACATGTTTTAGAAACAGGCAATTATTTTATGTTAAACCATTTTAGAATTAATAGATTTCACACTATAGCTGTTTTTCAAAAAATGTTGTGTACATTGTCAAATGTTTGTTCTGCCCTGCCTTCTACGTGGGCAAGACTTCTGATATTTCTAAGGAAGTTAAGACAAATGCCTTAAGCAGACACACAGAGAAATATTGAGATCATCATTTTAAATTTTTGATAGTGCAACAGATTAACAATGATCAACAAGGCAGGGTAATCCCTGAACACTTAGGTGCTTGTGAGCTTCTTTGGCCACAGAATATCCTGGGTTAAATGAATGTATTAGTATTTTGAGCATTTTAAAGATGAAAAAATAATGGATGTTTTTTGTGAATTAGCGGGACATTTTATACATTTTATATTGTATTGAATATTTATTAAGTCATACATTGTTTTTTAACTTTAAGTACTTAATTGGTGTTTTAGTATTTAATTGTTTAATTGGTGTTCAAAGAAAGATAAAAAGGGAAGTGGCTGTGTATTAAAATTGTTCTGATGAAGTCCTGTTACATTTTTATGGACCAAAGTGCTCAATATTTAATAAAGTTTGTATTTCTGGTGCAACAGAAGTCCTCCTCTTCATTTTCTGCATAAGGTTCTTGATTTAAGTTTCAAAATCAAATAGCTGTCTGCTGTAAACATTGAGGCTGCTAATCACTTTAGATTAAATGTATAAGGATGAGTACCACTTCCCTGTTTACGTTGAAAAAAATGTTATAACTCATCAAAGCATCTCAACTGCATGAAACTGTTGCAGGTCACTGGGTGCATTGTATTACAGTGCCTTGCCATTACTGCATACATTATTAATGACTGATTACAATGTTATACATTTGTATAACTTTCTGATTAGTTTTACTTGTCATAATTTTACACTCTGGCCCAAGTGTAGTCCTCCTAGAACTTTTTTCCCTGAGCCACTGAAGACAAGTTAAGGAGCTGTAAGGATCCCATTTGCTTATGTTTTCCTGCTTGATGCTATGTTGTTTCCCCTCTGTTTTTCTCTACATCATCAGCTATGATATATCTCTGTTTTTTTTTTTGTAGTTTTCAACTGTACTTGTAAGTTATCTGCCTGTTATTGGACACAGTGAGTTTCAAAGATACTAAACAAATCATATCTGTCACTACAGAGTATCTTTTCATCAAACCAGAAACTGTTATAACAGCCAAATAACAATGCCTGAACATTGATACATTTGTTTTCTCCTGCAAGCCTGTACTGTTGACATTTTGTTAACACTGTAAAATATTTTAGTGGTGCATACACACTTGGAGTGCTTTGTCCAATATCCTGTACCATTGTAAAAATTCATTCTGTATTTCTAGTATTCTAACCTTCTGGGATGCATACTATATAGTAATTTCTGCTACAAATAGTGACATTCTCCTTGTCTATGCTTGGGCTGACTATGCTCCCCTACCCTACCCCCAAATTCCCACCCAACCCCTCTTACAATACATTTAAAGTATTCACAGCTTCACCCGCTAAACCCAATCAAACAACCATAAAAATATTATTCTCAACAGCACCATATCATATTAGTCAGCCAAACCACTCTCACTCAATCAAATCTTCCACCTCATAATCCAGTCACAGTAGCAGTACTATAACTCCTCCTGCTCTTATACCTCACTATGGTAATCCAGTTTACAGCCTATCATCACCTATCACCGCAAACTTTCATCAACTCACCCTCCACAGTGACACTGGAACACACTCACAACAATGCAAACCATCTCTTGAACTGTACACCAAAACACTTCTATTGAATTATTTAAAATCAGTTACTCAAATTATAATCCACGGATAAGTACAATATGTGTAAAACAGAAAACCACATACAGATTCCTTAGTCATTATCATCACAGATAGCTATCCTTAAAACTAAGTGGGGTCATCCACTCCAATCCAGCCCCACTCTAACATATCAGGCAAGACTATCTTTTATGTCAATCTAAGAACCATTAATAATTTACCTGATGTTCATGCTTGGATTCACTTAAACTACCCTGATGTCCTGGTGATCACAGAAACCTGGCTTAAGAAGGAAAATATAGATGAAGAAATCTTAGCCCATGGTATAATATACTAAGGATAGTCAAAGAAAATAAAAAGACAAGTGAAGTAGCAATACTCCAAAAAAATACTCTAGAAATCTTCCCGTCCCTCACACAACACAATTTAAACATGCAGAATTATTTATCTCACAGCAGCAACCATAAAAATATAACCATAACTGACATATACATAGCATCCCAATCTGCTGGATTCAATATACAACAAGAAATTATTATACTTGGTGATATGAATGCTGACTGGCACAAAATAAACTCACATAAGCCTATTAATGCAATACAATGTAAATGTCTTTACACAATTAAAAAATAACAAACTAGTTACTATAAAACTACACAATAAGACAAGCAAAACTTGGAAGTGAAACCAGTGCAGCAGTATGACAAAAAAGCACAAACTAAAAAGCAATATGCACTGTTGAGGCACCAATAGTCCACTCTGTCCACTCACAAGTATATTAAAAGCAGAATCCTTTATTGTTCAGAACCTTCATAAACTCTGCAAAAACAACATTTTAATTCCAGCATTAGGACTTCATCAGATCCTGAACCAAGTTCCCCTTATGATTTTATACATATAATAACGACATAATTCCTTTAATTAAACAATTGAAACAATTGACTTAATAATCATCAGATTTACAATACCATCACTAAAAATCTATTATATCGATACTAAAAACTTTTCACTGGAAAATCTACACTGCAAATTTAATAAAACAACAAAATCTAAAGCTTCATTCTATTGTCAATAAATACATGCTGTAAAAAATATGTTGTGAAAATATGTGCTATAAAAATACTATAAAAAAGTTAAAAATAATGTCACCATGGATAAAAAAAACTGTGCCTTATATGAAAATTCATCTGTCTAGTTTTTATTAACCTTTCCCTTATACCAAAGGCTGCTTAAATAGAAGGGTGACAATTCATTGTCCTTGTTGAAAATGATTTAAAGATGTACTTAAAAATATATACCTGTCCTTAATCATGTGAATATATAAACAAAGCTGTAAAATAGCAACAACCAAATGAATGACAGTCAGATGCACGGCAACCATAAAAACTTTAACAAGTGCGAGTAGGTAAGTGCTTTCACCACTACAAGTGGCTTCTTCAGATCATATAACTCACAAGAGCAAAAACAAGCACTTAAATAGGTGACATCAGCTACTCACTTTTTAAATGAGCCAATAAAATGCACAGCAATCACAGTATGCCATTCATTCAGTGCTTAACTTGTGCCTTCCTTCATTATCAGCTGATAAGAACAGATAAAACATGCTACATCATCAAATTTAGGAAGAAAGCTCTTAAAACAGCAAGATTCATATATTGCATGTGTCAAAATTCAAGGTTGCTACAGTTACAAATACACAGCATAAACAAACGCATATAATAGCAGAAACAAACATTTAAATAAAAAACGTCAGCTACTCACTTTCTACTTTATACTTTTTTAAAATAAGCCAGTAAATACACAGTATTTCACTCACTCAGTACTGAGCCTGTGTCTTCCTCCATTGCCAGCTTCACAAAAGAGCTGAAGCATACAGCATCATCAAGTTCAGAGAGTGAGCTCTTAAAGCAACAACATTCACATATTGCATGCAACAAGATCATTCAGAATTGCTGCAATTATACATGTACAGTATAAACAAGCACCAGAATGAATGCTACAGTCATAATCACACCCATATAGAAAATACATAAATAGTTGTTGTGTCTTTCGGCTTTTCCCGGTTAGGGGTCACCACAGCAGAACTCCGGTCCGCTAATGATTGGCAGTAGATTTTTATGTGCTGAGTTGCCAGCCCTAATGCACAACCTTCAATGAAGGTATGCCCATTCACGCATGTCCCCACGCAGAAGATGCTCTAGCTGAGAGTCAAACCGGTCAGCGTCTTACTGTGAGGTGACAACGCTACCACAGCACCACCAAGAACAATAAAAGAAAAAGAAAGGCAGTCTATTTAGGTATGCCTCTCTTATTCAGAACTGGTTTCATGGAAACTACCCCAATGAGGCCCGACCCCAGATCAGCTCTAAGCTTAAGGATCCAGTGAAGGTCTGCTTCTTCTGTCTTATTCTCAATGTCGCTTAACCTGACACAGGCTCCTGCACTTTCAATGACTCTAAATTTAAGTACATGCTTACCTTTATTAGCTAACACATATCTAGATATAGCACTATTATTGCTCCCTATGTCTATACTATAGAGGTGCTCTCTTATACGTTCTCTTAAAGCACGTCCTGTCTTGCCCACATAAAATCTTTGACAACAATGACACTGAGCTAAATAGAATATGTGCCTAGTAGATCAAGTGGCCCTAGGAGTGAACTTATACTCCTTACAGGTATCTGGATGTAAAAATGTGTCCACAGTTTCTATATGTTGGCAAAAACCACACTGGCTGCAAGGGAATGTCCCAGCTGGCCCACCTGGACTCTTAACTTACCTGTCTGGATACCACAGCAATCTTTTCAAGGACATGCAATTCTTATAACAGAAATGGGGGATATCCCCCACCACTCTAGCAATCTTTTCATCCTTCAGCACCAATGACCAGTGTCTCTCAAAAACCTTTTTGATCTTATCTACATTATTAGTGTAAAACATCAGGACTCTCACAACAGTTTCATGTTTCTCTTCAGACCAGACTAGTCAGGCATATGGGGTGATAGTTACCAGGGTCAGTTGTGGTGCCTCCTTTGTGGAGAGGAATAACCGTTGCTGTGCACCATTCTATGGGCACATAGACTGTTTAGAGGCTGAAGTTAAACAGCGTGTTTAGGTGGGGGGTTAGTTTGTTCTGTAATTCAGGCAAGACACCACCTGGGACACCATCTGGTCCCACTGATGCTGTGTTTTTGGCTTTTAAAAGGGCTGTTTTCACCTGTGTGTCTGTGATTTCTGGAACACTACACTTTTCTGGTATTGTTGTGGGCCCTTTTGGGGGTGAGAGGGGGGTGAAGTTTGCATTGAATCTATCTGCCAGGATGTTGGCAATATCAGTAGGTTCAGTATATTTTGTGCTATGTTGCACTAGTTCAGCGCATATCTGCAAGTTGCCACTTAGATTCATAACATAGCTAAAGAAGGCTTTGTGGTTATCTTTTGAATACTTGGATATTTTTCTTTTGAAGTTAGCCTTGGATGATTTTATGAGGAACCTTAGTTTCTTACTGATACTGATCAGGGATGTCTTTCCTTCTTGGGATTTGCTTTTTTTCTGAACGAGTTTCCTCCTTCTATTGTATAGCCTGTTTATGGCAGGGGTCCACCAGACTGGTTTCCTTCTCTTACAGGAGTGAGTCTTGGTTTTGCTAGGGATGGCACGATCCATGCATCCTTGTAGGTGCTCATAGAGTGCATTTGTAAAGGTTTCTGCATCTTGGGCAGTGTTATCCTTTAGTGTGGGGGCTGTGAAACTTACCGCCTCTGTGTTAAGTAAGGTGACGTTTGCTTTAGAAAAGAGTTTTACTGTGGTTTCCTTAGTTGGGGTTGGTGGTGGGGTGTGGCCATCCAGAATGACTAGTTTATGGTCTGATCTAACCAGTGACGGGTTGACCTCCGGTGTAGAACACCTGTCACCCATATTGGTGATGACCAGGTCCAATATGTTTTCACCTCTGGTAGGGGAGTTTACCAGCTGATCCAAGGCATTTGAGTTGATAAATTCCAGGAAGCGCTGGGCCTGGGAGTTTGTACTCGAGTGATTTTCCCAGTTAATGGTAGGGTAATTGAAATCGCCCAATATCAGGGTGTTCGGTAGGACCTTCATGTTTTCCAGTGTCTCCAGAAAGGTGGAGTAGTGGTCCTGGGTCATGGAGGGTGATCTTTCTTTATCTGCCTAAAGCATTTGACACAGTCAGCCACAGACCCTTCCCACACAGACTCTCCTGATTTGGTCTTAATGTATCTTCACTCCAGTGGCTCCACAGCTACCTAGCAGACTAAGAAGATGGAGTGAAATGGCATAACAATTTCTTCTCATTCTTACCTGTCTAAACAGGTATTCGCCAGGGATCTACTCATAAATCACATCTGTGCTGCATCTAAGTATGCCATACTAGTAAAATATGCAGATGACTCAACTTTCATCTCCGCAGCCAGAACACTTCAAATACTATAAGAAATTACCCAGCAATCATTCTCCTCCAGAGAATCTTGGTTGGACAACTCCTAACTTCTTTTGAACGCAAAAAATACTAAACTCTTTACATACACTTTCCATCTGTGTGAAATAAAAAGGAAAGTTCACTGTAACATTTACTAACAACTTAGAAAAAGAAATGGTTAAACATCAAAAAACTGCTAGGCATGACCATAAATTACCAGAGGAAATGTAGTCATTATACATATGCATACATCAAGTTATAATAATATTAGGAAAAAACCCACAAAAATGTGCCCAGAAAAGACATCACTGACAGCTTGCCTACTTGCAACAGCCCTCTGTGTCTCCTTACCCTTTACTAACCTAATTTGTCTCTTTCAAATAAACTTGAACAATGCTATAACAAATTAGCAACAAATCAGCACTATAGAGCTCAACATTGCTTTACTCTAAAACAGCTAAATTGGTTTGATCTGACATATACACTGACTCACTCATGCCAGGTGAAAAATATCCAGCATTAAACAGTTTCATTCAGACACGAACCAAATAAATACTTGCTCCAAATATTTAAATCGCAGCTGATTCACTATATTCAAACTACACATCAGATAAATGGAATTGCATACCAGCTCACTTGAGACATCTAAAAAAAGTCACTTAAGTGCCAACTCAAACGACATATCATGAGTACTTTGATGCACACCTGTGCACCCCCAAGTTAGACTCAAAAGTAAATATTGTACACCAGAAGTACCCACTCAGTGTATAACCCTGTGAATCCTCGGGTTAGGCTAAACTTACAAATACATAAAGAATATACAGTACTTAAACACAACCTAATTTGCCATGGGTGTGTCTTATCACCTGTCTTCCCAGACTTCCCTTATTAACAAACCTCCTCTCCTAGCCTGGTGTTATTTTCCTCTTACCTGCCCTTTTCTACAAACTGTAGAATAATATTTGCCTTTCAAAACTGACTAAACACTATCCTCTCTTCTTCATATAAATCTTTCCTTTCCTACATGGTCTACATCAATATTTTTCTTGCTCTAGCAAAAGTATTGCAGCATTTTCTCTTCCAATATATGGGGTTTATTTTGCCACAACTACAGCATATATAGCTTGCAGCATGTAACTGATTGCACTCATGTCCTATATGCACTCCTTATTCATTATTACTTTAAGTATAGTATTCTTATGTATATAGGATGTTGTTTTATCTTTTTGTTAAATTGATTTAACTGTGGAGCATGGCTGTCTCAAAACTGTATAGGTCATTGGACAAGTAGCTAAAATAATATCTGCAAAGAGTTAAGACTTTTCAGATGATATAAGAATGACATTTAGCCTTGACAAATGTAAGAAAGAAACCAAATATTAAGAAAATGTCACCCTGAGAAAGGAATGTTATGTAAAAGAAGAGGAACAAGAGGGACTGTGTAAATATCTAGGAAAAGTTGAAGGATCAGTGATCTAGTATGAAGAAATGAGAACGAAGGATAAAATTAATACTGAGAATTGCACGTCTAAGAATAAGGGTTAGTCGATAAATCAACTTGCCCACCTTGTTCAAATATACCATTTTATACATGTGATTGCCCGGTCTCATAAAGTACTGGATCAGTTAGAATGGAAAATAAGAAAACTACTTTGTGCCTATCCAAGGATGGATAAAAACAGCATATGGTAAGTCTGTATAGCCTTTATTTTGAGAGAGGCATGTGGATCCTTGAAACTGACTGCATGGATAGATCTGAAATAGTGGGACTGAATAAATATTAGTTGATATCATCTGATCCATACATGGTAAAGTTCTAAATTATGAAGAAAATTAGACTGAGATGACATCTCAATTCAGATGAGCAGAAGTAACTTTGGAATGGTGTAGCTATGGAAACCAGTCCAGATGGGAAGAGAAATAGGAAGCAACAAAGGATAAAAATGAAGACTATGAAGATCATGAGCAGAAAAGGAGGATAGGAAATTGGAAAGTCAACAATGATAGTGGCAAGTACAGCCATGTTGATTAAAATTTAACGTGAACTACTATGGAAAGGTGAATTTAAACCACAGATGAAAGGCTAATAATGGCAGCTGAAGACAGAGGGTTGTTTCAGACAAATGAAAGTCTGATAGTACAGAACTTGGAACAGTTGCCATATGCTTGCTGGTTGTGATATGCTTATAGATGAGAGTCTGTATACTGAAACATAATACAACATGGCAAAATTGTTACATTGGAGGTCATGCAAGTGTTATTGCAAAGTATAATTAGTTGAGAAGCATTGAAATCTGAACAACAAAGAGTTAGCAGAAATGAAGTAATGGCTACAAGGTACAACCAGTGCCAACATTTTAAGTATGTATTTATTATTATTTATTGAAAGTAAGTGGACTGGCCACTTGACATGTTTTTGATCATGACGAGGGATGTTCCTTACAACCAAAAATGTTGCAAACAGTATTAACTTCGTAAA
The DNA here is from genome assembly GCF_019279795.1 of Protopterus annectens. Classification (NCBI taxonomy): domain Eukaryota; kingdom Metazoa; phylum Chordata; order Ceratodontiformes; family Protopteridae; genus Protopterus; species Protopterus annectens. The sequence continues at coordinate 1,818,383,686 of NC_056725.1, forward strand.
ACATTAGTTAAGAAGCAGAAGCAAGAAAGCCAGTCATCATAGCCGAAGAAAAAAGGGCAAATGCAGCGTTAATTATTGAAATAGCTAGACCCAATGCCTGCAGTATCGTGTATACTGAGAGACATAACTTTATAAAATATCAGGGTGTATGCAAGCAGAAACTACAACAGTGTGCTTAAATAACTCCAGTAGTAGGAGCTAATGGGCTAATAAAAAATTGACAAGATTACTTGAGTGTTACATAATATGGGGAACTCCATGTGAACTACAGAAAGAGGCAATTCTGGATACATTGAGAATGCTGAGAAGAGTGCTTTTGCAATCATTAATATTCAAAGCAATGCAAACTTTTTTGAATTTTACCTACATTCTGAATTAGAAATAGGGTTTGTTCCTGCTCTTATATTAAAAAGGCAAAACTCTTGGAGAAATTAAAAAAAGAGGAAGTAGTGTCTTTAGAAAACTGAACTTATTACATAAAGGTTAGCTAAAAAAAACAATCATTTGCAGACCAGTATTTGTGCACTCCACTTATAAGGGTTCCCTAAAAAATGTATATAAGAAAGTCTTGGCCAATGATCAGCAATATAGGTTCTTGTCTTCTTTTTTCCAACATAAGGTCTACAGAGATGATGCTGAAGGCACAGCCTTGATAATTTCAACAGGAAGCATGACGTTGATGGAAACTGGCTCCTCTGCTTAGACTGTTCTAGTGGGCTTGCCACAGCCAGACATATACGTGACAAAGGATAATGTATGTGAGTGTATTACACTGTCAATGCCTTTCTGCTTCCTTTTTATTGTACTGGCATGATGAGAAACTTAAGAGAGGTTTAATCCCCCCGCCTTCACAATCCCTCTTTTACCCAGTCTATTACTACACTTTTCAACAGGATTACTGAAAAGCATGCGTATGCCTCTACTTCCACGCACACTGCTTGTTTCCTCCTGCCATAATTTCTCAATGCATGTCTCCTGTAGTCTACCAGTCACTACCCATGTCATACTATTTAGTTTTTATCTGTACCATTCTTGTTTCAAATTTGTATTACTTTATTTCATCTCACCCACACTTACTATTTTATACTATGTACTACTCATGCCAAAATTGTTTATAATATGCATTGCTTAATTTCACCACAGATATGCTGCTAAGTGTTTAAAATGTATTACCCTTGATAAAAAATGATTTTTGTTAATAAAGCTTTTCTCCCCAGGCCTTTGCTGAAAATGGGATATTTTTAGCTCAGTCAGACTTTCCCGGTAAACAAATGTAAAATAAAATAAAATAAAAATAAATAAAATAAATAAGTATGTTAGAAGACACCATCAGACTGCTGTTATGACGGCAAGGGAAGAATGAAGTTTAGCACTTATGAATTTTCAATATGTGGATATACTTAATAGAACTAGTCTATAAGTGCAATAGCCCATTATTCTGTTGGAAACTTATTTCATAAAGATTTCTTGATCAAACAACTGGTATTTCAGCAATAATACACAATCAGTGCAAATAACACAGGATCTGCCCACGTGTTGTTTGTTTTTTATGTCAAGGGTAAAGCTTGACTGATTAAGCAAAGTCATCTGTGGGTGAATCCTGCATTAACCACACTCATGAGAGGATTATTGCTATTCTACAGTAACATTATTTTAAAAAAAGTCTCAGTTTTTCTAACAAATGTCATTGTATAAACAGACTTTACTGCTTCTGTACTGGCTTCTGATAATCAGGGCATCCAAGACATGTACTGTGCATGCTCTAAGTCAGTAAATGTATGCACAGTACATTGCTGTTGCTGCCATTTTAAAGGTATTGAAGAGTCTGCATGATCATGGTTCATGTAGTGTGTACCTATAAAACTGTATGGATTTTTGTGGAATGTCCAGATGTTTGTATCCTATTTTTGGTCTGTTCTTTATTAACAGCAAAAAAGATCCTCCTGCCCAAAAGGCAATTGGACGGTTCCACAATATCAAATCCACCAAAAAAGCAATGAGCCAGCAAACTGTGAAACTGAATTTATTTAATAATTAGTGCAGCATCAAAAACAAATACCCAGACCGGTTTCGGCTGGTAAAAGACACAGCCTTCATCAGTGTGAAAATAAAATCAAATCGATACTGTTTTATATATCTGCATGTCATTTAAACACACACCCTCATTGCTTATTTACAATTGCTCATTTAATCCAGGTGGAAATAATCCACCTAGCTTAACAATCAATTTTTTTCTCTTTAGAATCTAAAATTGAGTGCCAACCTGTTTTGTTTAATTTATTCCCCTTAACTAAATCAATAATCAGAAATGTAAACTTGGCTGATTCATGTGCCATACGATGCTTATATAATGCATTACTGGAGTCTTTGTTTTTAATATTACTTATATGTTCTGAACTTCTCAACCTAAGCGGACGGGAGGTTTGGCCAGTATAAAAAGATCCACAAGTGCATGTGGCTAAGTATATTAGTCAGTCACTAATGCAGTTGGCAAAAAAAATGATATCATATACAATACCACAATTTTTACTCATGGACTGTTTGGCCTTGGATATTTTGTCACAATGTATGCAGTGACCACATGGAAAACATCCAATAAGTGGTTCACCTGTAATGGTAGTTTGTATCTCCTGAGACCAAGCTCTAACATGAGAATGTTTATAATGACTGAAAAAATATGCCAAATGTTTACCTTTGTAAAAGGAAAACAGACACCTATCTGGTAGCATATTAGATAAATTATGATCACACTGCAGTATATTCCAATGTCTGTGTATACTATTAATAAGTGCATCGGAATTCCTTGCATATGTAGTAACAAATCTAATAGGTTATGAATTCTGTTCTTCACGTGTTTTGTATACTAATAAATCATCCCTCTTCAGTGTGTTTGCCTAATTACTGGCCTGCAGAACATGCCCCATATGATATCCCCTAGATTTTAATCTGTATGTCAAATCCTGTCTATATTCGTGAAAAGTCGATTCATGAGAACAAATCTGCCTCATTCTAATATATTGGGATTTAGGGATATTTTTGGCTATGTGAGGAGGATGAAAGCTGGATGGATGGAGGACAGTGTTAAATTGTGGATACTTTCTGAAAACCTGCATACTTAAGGTGTTATCTGATAGTCTACTGATGTGAACATCAAGAAAAGTAATAGTATCTGCATGATAATTGACTGTAAAATGCCAGCCCCATTTGTTCTCATTCAAATAAGATATAAACTCCATCAAATAATCCACATCAGTCCTCCACACCATCCAGCAATCATCCAAATAGCGTCTCCAAATGTCAATTTCATCCAGGAACAGGTTATGGCTGTTGTCATAAATAATTTGTTCCTCAATAAAGGCCATAAATAAATCAGCATAGATGGGGGCAAAAGATGCCCCCATGGCTGTGCCCTTAGTTTGCCAATAACATGTATCCTGGTAAAAGAAGACATTATTGGTTAGGACATATTCTGTCAGGCCTATGAGGAAGGTATTAAAGCCAGGCTGATATAAGTCAGCCTCATGCAGCCAATACCCAATGGCTTCCAGCCCAGCCCAATGAGGGATGTTAGTATACAAAGCACTAACACTGAGTGTGCACATAAGCCATCCAGATTGCAACTGAGTTTCTGAAATAATTTTAAGGAACTCTGTGGTGTCTTGTAAGCGAGAACATACCCAACGTAGCAAAGGTTTTAAATATTTTGTAAGAAAAATTGACAAAGGTTCAGTAATATTTCCTTTTCCCTGACACAATTGGTCTACCAGGTGGATGAACAGGATCTTTGTGTATTTTTGGCAAGAAATAAATGTATTGATTGGCAGAATCATGAATCATAAGTTGCTGCATAACCCTATCAGTAATAATACCTTCCTCCCTAGCTAGAAGCAGAAAATCATCTATCTGCTTCTTAAATCTAAAGGTGGGGTTAATAGGCATTTCTAAGTAATAACGTCTATCTTGAAGTTGTCTTTTGGCCTCCATGTCATATTGTGACCAGTTCATTACTACCACTGCCCCACCTTTATCAGCAGATATGATGACAATATCCTTATTATTCTGTAGTTCCATAAGAGCATCTTTTTCAGTCCTAGAAAGATTATTAGGTTTAAATGAAATATCAGAGCTTTGATAGTGTAGATCTTTAAGAACACTGCTCTGAAACTGATGCACTATAGGATGCATGGGGGGAAGATATCTAGATTTATGATACACAAACGTATCATTATCACTATTGTCATCTATGTCACCAAACTGCAACTTGAGATTAAGTATTCTACAAAAAGATATTACATCCTGTGCCAAAATATCTTCAGTGACCACAAAACCAGGAATAAAAGTCAATCCTTTATTCAAAATGGACATATGAGTTGTTGACAAACTGAAATCTGAAATATTCAGAACATTAACATTTCCATTTACTTCTGTATTGCTAGTTTCAGGAGACCTTGTATATTGTTGATTTTTGCGATGTTTTCTACCTCCACGTTTGTATCTTAGCCTAAAGGGATTGGAAGCTGTGTCCTTTTAGGGGGTCTGTGATTCTGATGTATGGTGCATGTCACTATCTGTACAAGAAGATAGATCATCAGTCGATGATCCATTTTCAGCTGAACGTTTCTTGAGAATGGATCTAGGCATTTTATGTTTCGGGGTCCTAAATTGGCCTGTTTGTTGTTACTACTAAATGGGTTACCACCCTGATAATTCAACTGATCTCATTGGAATTTTTTAACTTTCCTAGATTTAAGTTGTTCCTCAAGATTGCTTAAATCAGTGGCCACCTTATTCAAGTTTCTTATAAAGAAGGATTCCCCTACAAATTTCTGTACTTCATTACATAGTTTGGTGACCTCACTAATCTCATGGTCAACCACTCTATCATGGTACTTGGCCAAGGCCTCAACAAAGGCCATAGTGGCTTGCTGCTGAATGGCTCCCCACTGACTGTTGAACTCTTCATCAGCCTCACTAACATGGGGCTGTGTTCTAATCCTAAGCCCTCTAGGTGTAATACCCTTGGCCATATAGGCCTTAAAGAGCTTAGAATGCCAAACATGTGACCTTAATGATCTCATGTGCTTATGCAGTTGATCAATAGCCAGTCCATAACTTGCCTCAGGGCCCAAGGCTGTCCCACTTTCACCATTGTTGCTTGTTGTGCCTAAACCAAATACCCCAAGATCTTCTCTGTCAGCTGACAAGCCAGATACAAGTCTGGTTAAATCCATAATTTGAACTTACAATAGAATGAGGAGGATTTGTTCTCATGAATCTACTTTTCAAGAATATAGACAGGATTTGACATACAGATTAAAATCTAGGGGATATCATATGGGGCATGTTCTGCAGGCCAGTAATTAGGCAAACACACTGAAGAGGGATGATTTATTAGTATACAAAACACGTGAAGAACAGAATCCACAACCTATTAGATTTGTTACTACATATGCAAGAAATTCTGATGCACTTATTAATAGTATACACAGACATTGGAATATACTGCAGTGTGATCAGGATTTATTTAATATGCTACCAGATAGGTGTCTGTTTTCCTTTCGCAAAGGTAAAAATTTGGCATCTTTTTTTAGTCATTATAAACATTCTCATGTTAGAGCTTGGTCTCAGGAGATATAAACTACCATTACAGGTGAACCACTTATTGGATGTTTTCCATGTGGTCACTTAATATTCAAGCCCAAACAGTCCACGAGTAAAAATTCTGGTATTGTATATGATATCAATTTTTTTGCCAACTGCAGTAGTGACTGACTAATATACTTAGCCACATGCACTTGTGGATCTTTTTATATTGGCCAAACATCCCGTCCGCTTAGGTTGAGACTTTCAGAACATGTAAGTAATATTAAAAAAAAAAATCCAGTAATACATTATATAAGCATTGTATGGCACATGAATCAGCCAAGTTTACATTTCTGATTATTGATTTAGTTAAGGGGAATAAATTAAACAAAACAGGTTGGCACTCCATTTTAGATTCTAAAGAGAAAAAATGGATTGTTAAGCTAGGTGGATTATTTCCACCTGGATTGAATGAGCAATTTTAAATAACCAATGGGGGTGTGTGTTTAATTGACATGCAGATATATAAAACAGTATTGATTTGATTTTATTTTCACACTGATGAAGGCTGTGTCTTTTACCAGCCGAAACCGGTCTGGGTATTTGTTTTTGATGCTGCACTAATTATTAAATAAGTTCAGTTTCACAGTTTGCTGGCTCATTGCTTTTTTGCTGTTCTTTATTAAAGCAAAGTTTTCTGGCGAATCATTGAAGCTGAAGTTAGTACATAATGACAGACATCTCGGTTTGAGATGAAAGAGTTTGCAAGGTAACCCCTAGCAGTACTGGCAGTAAGATCTAGGATTATTTTAACATATTATGTTACATTATATTATCCTGCTCTATGGAGTAGGTTAATGGCATGGGAAACTTTTTTTTGTAACAGTTTACATTTTCTTTTGCAGTGCAGAGAAGGTGACTTAACTGGATTGCTCCTAAGTTAGTTTCCCTGAGTCTTTTGGGCTTCTAATGCCATGATGAGAATGGACCTCATTCCTAAGTCAGGGCATGATTAAAGTTCATGAAATTAGTATTGTTTCATTCTTTAGTGTTAGCTAAAAGTGGTCTTAGCAGCACATACAATGTGCCCAGAAATGACTCTTGTAATTCATACAGCGCTTACATTTACTATTAGTATATCTAAATACAGCTCTAAGTTATTTTTTATTAAACCTATTTCTACTTCTACTATTAGAATTGTTTGGTTATCATTTTTCCACATTGCTCTCATTTCTGCCTGAAAATCCTGATATTTTATTACTTTGTGTTTATCTGTACGTGAAACTGCAATTGCTACGTATATCAATTTCAATGATCAATTCTACTTTTGTCTTTTTTTTTTTCATGGACTACTATATCTGTTTTTCTCACATCTATTTTTTTAACTTTTGGTAGTGGGTTATCCCATGTGATATAAACTTAATCATTTTCTACAGTGTTTTGTGGATTATGTTTCCAGGGCTTCTCAAATACTTTAATGTTGTAGTGTTTGCACAATCCCCAATGAAACGGTCTTGCTACATTAGTCTGCCTTTCAGTATACAGGTCATCTACCATGAGTGTATCACACATAGCAACAACATGTGCAACTGCTTCCAGTTCTTTTTTGCAGAACCCAAATTTGTCTATTTTTCTCATGTGTTCAATGGACTTTGCAAACCAATGTGTATATAGTCCACTATCCTGGGATGCCATAATTAACATTTCATCTTTGTTTTTAATTCACCTCTGCTTAACCTATCCTGCTTCAAATCCTGATCGACATGAAGTTGTTACAGGAAATCTTTATATTTGCCACAATATGTATGCCTTATCACATTTCTTTCCTTTAATCTGACCCTTTTCTTATATTCTTTTTTTTTTTTTTTTTTGGCACATTTAGTTGCTATCTAATTTTTGTCTACTTTTAGTTTGATTTCCATTTTTGCTTGACACAGAAGTGTTTCTGCTGAACTAAGCAAATAAATCATCTTAGACTTCTTCCCCTCCACTATGTTTGGATCTGGTGAAATCAGTAGATATGTATGCAGCTCTATATATGAACTCAGTTTTGAGGAGCTCCATACCTCCTTCAGACTGATGAATATATTTCTTAGTATGTATTGATTTTTATATGTAATTTGTTAAACAAGAAGCAAGCAGTTTTCTTGTTTTACTGTCCAGTTGATCCAATACCTTTTGAGGTCAGTCAGTTGCCTCAAAAAAATAGGAAGAGCAACTGGTTTATAGCTTGGACTTTATTTCTAGAAGTCAAGACAGTTTTCAGTATTAGTTTTAGTCTTATTAAATATTCCTTGCAGAGTTTTATTTGCATTTGCTCATATTTTATTGCAGAAACGTCATCAATTCCCAAATATTTATACACTCCCTCCTGCTCAAGCTCCTTTATATCACATTCCTGCCCCATATTGATATTTTCTTGGTGCTGCAGATTTCCTGCTTTAAACATTGCTTTTGCACATTTATCAAGGCCAAGTGACATTCTTATATTATCTGAGAAAGTTGTAGCCATTTGTAGTTGTGCTTTCAACTCATCATCTGATGAACCATATAGTTTTAAGTCATCCACAAAAAGCTGGTGAGAAGTGCTAAAACAAAGTTGTTTTCTGAGAGCAAAATTGTAACCATTGCATAATCTGTTAACTGTACACCTTAGTGGGTTACGGACAAGACAAAAGAGCAATGATGATAGAGAATCACCATGGAATATCCCCATTTGAGTTTTTCTCCCTGGGATCATAATTTGCCCTTTGTCATGGCTTAGCTGCTAGGTTGTTTACCTCTGTTTCATTGTCACATTATGTAATTCATCAATGTAGGGTGTACCTTATACATCTATAAGCATTCCTTTAGCCATGAAAGTGGGATGCTGTAAAATGCCTTTTTGTAATCTATTCAAGCAATACTTAGATTATTCCCCTTTTTACAATTCTCTTTTATGGTTTTATTTAAAAACAAATTTTCCTTTGCACCACATGACTTTTTGTTACCCTTTTGTTCTATTGCCATAGTTGAGTTTTTCTTTAAATGATTATAAGCACTGTCTACTTCAGTTCTAGTATATACTTTATTAGTCTATGGTTTTTAGGATAGCTTGCAAGTTCACTCTTAAGCAGGAGTATTATTTTTCCTGCTGATAACCAGGGTATGCATATAAGTAATTCTTACTCAGGGCTACATAGTTCTGTAAAGATGTTAATACTTTTAGCCAAAAGTTAGCTAGTATGTCTGGACCTGTTTTTTTTTTTTCAATTAGGAGCATTTCTTGATTTTGTTTCAATTTCTCTGGCCATTACTGCATCCCATTTTATATCTTCTACATAGCTTCATAGGTAGGTACTAGGCTATCTGCCCGAAGGCATTTATAAGCCTAGCCAGAATGTGTTGGCTTTCGCTGCTCCCTTAGATTAGTTCCCTGTGCCTCTGTCCAGCAGAGCCACTGAAGTGATCCCTGGGGTAAACTTTCTGTTTCCCATCCACTCGTCAAGGTTTCTTTTGAAGAGTGTTAGCATGGAGCTCTGCCTAATGTAGATTGGGATCTTGTTCCAAAGCATGGAAAGTCTCTGGGACAGGAATCTATCCCTCCAGCATGTCCTATTTATTGTTGTGGTGAGATTCAGATCCCTAGAGTGTGTGGCTTGAGGGGATAAGGTTTTATTAAGGTGGAGCATGTCCATCAACTCTGGGTTGGACATGGCCTTGTATTTCAGGCAGAGATCACCTCTGAGTAGGTGGTATGCAACCGAGTACAGCTGGAGTTTCTTCAGTCGAGCTGCATAGGGCATCTGTTTCAGGCCAGTGATCCTCTTGGTGAGATACTTCTGTGGTCTTTCCAGCTGTTGCAGGTGTCTTGTAAGGTACATCCCAAATGGGGCATTGTACTCTATGATGGGTCTGATGAGTGATGAGTAGAGGGGCACAATGATCTCTTTTGATCTGGATGCGAACCCTTTTGTGATTAGGTGGGCCACGTAGAAGGATTTTCTAACCACTTTGGCAATGTGATTATCAAAGGTGAGATTACTATCTACTTGGGTCCCCAGATCCCTTATTATGTCTTCCATATTTAGGGGACTACCACCTATGTGGTAGTTTGTGGGTACTTTGTTTTTTCCAAAGGAGATGACTATGCACTTTTTGGCATTTAGCTTGAGGCCATGATTTTGACACCAGGTATCCATCTCAGTGAGACCCTTTTGTAGGATGTCTGTCAGCCAGAGAGTCAATTATAGCCCCTAGTTTGCAGTCATCTGTGAACTTGGTTAGCCATAGTCCTCCTGTGCTTGCCTGTACCTCTGAGAAGTATATGCCGAACAGGAGGGGTCCTAGGACTGAGCCCTGGGGAACACCACTTGTAACTGGTTTAGAGTTGGACCTAGCTCCAGCAACTCTCACCATGTGGGTTCTGTCCATGAGCCAGTTGGCAACCCATCTTGTGATGTAGGGGTTTATGTTCAGGCTGGTGAGCTTGTCTATAATACCAGAATGGGGAATGGTGTTGAAGGCCTTAGCAAGGTCGAGGTAGGCTGTGTGTACCACCTTTCCCTCATCTGTAGCTTTGGTAACTGTCACAAAGAAGTCCACCAGGTTTAGGAGGCATGATCTGCCCTTAACAAAGCTGAATTGGGTAGGGTCCAGTGTTTGGAGGTTCCCAATGTCTCTGTTAATGTGTTCCATGATGATGCACTCCATAGCCTTGCAGACCAAGCTAGTCAGGCTTATAGGGTGATAGTTCCTAGGGTCTGTTGTGGCTCCACCTTTGTGGAGCGGAATAACTGTTGCTGTGCACCACTCTATGGGTACTTACCCTGTGGAGAGACTGAGTTTGAACAGTGTGTTTAGGTGAGGGGTTAGTTCATCTTTGAGCTTGTGTAGGACGCAGTCTGGGACACCGTCCGGTCCCATTGATGCTGTGTTTTTGGCTTTAGAGAGGGCTGTTTTGACCTGGGCAGCTGCAGTGGTGCCGCCTCACAGCAAGAGGCTCTCCGGTTCAATCCTCGGCTGGGGTGCCTTCTGTGCGGGGTCTGCATGTCCTCCCTGTGGTCACGTGGGTTTCCGCCGGGTGCTCTGGTTTCCTCCCACATCCCAAAGACATGTTGTAGGTAGATTGGACACTCTAAACTGGCGCTAGGTGTGAGTGTGTGCATGTGTGTTCCTTCTGTGGAAGGTTGGGTGCCGGGCTGGCAACTCGACACCATAAAACTCCATTGCCAATCATGAGCAGACAGGTGATCCACTGTGGCGACCCCTAACCAGGAAAAGCAGAAAGAAAAAGAAGAAGAGGGCTGTTTTAACCTGAGTGTCTATGATTTCAGGGACTCTACATTCTTCTGGTATGGTTATGGGCCCTTTTGGGGGTGAGAGAGGGGTGAAGTTTGTACTGAACCTGTCTGCCAGGATGTTGGTGATATCAGTCAGTTCAGTGTATTTTGTGCCATTCTGCACTAACTCCGAGCAGATCTGAGCATTGCCACTTAGATTCTTGACATATCTAAAGAATGCTTTGTAGTTATCTTTGGAGTCCTTGGCAAGTTTTCTTTCAAAGCTCGACTTGGATGATTTTATGAGGGATCGTAGTTTCTTGCTCATACTGATCAGGGATGTCTTCCCTTCTTGGGATTTTACTCTTTTCTGTACTAGTTTCCTCCTTCTATTGTATAGCTTGTTTATATCAGGAGTCCATCAGGCTGGTTTCCTTTTCTTGGAGGAGTGAGTCTTGGTTTTGCTTGGGATGGCATGATCCATGCATTCTTGTAGGTGCCCATAGAATGCATTAGTAAAGGATTTTGCAACTTGGACAGCATTATCCTTCAGCATGGGGGCTTTGAAACTTTCCACCTCGGTCTTAAGTAACGCAAAGTTTGCTTTTGAAAAAATTTTCACAGTGGTTTTCTTGTCCAAGGGTGGGGGTGGAATGTGGATATTCAAAGTAATTTGTTTATGGTCAGATCTAACCAGTGAGGGGATTGACCTCCAGTGTGGAACACCGGTCGCCCATGTTGGTGATGACCAGGTGCAATATTTTGTCACCTCTGGTGGGAGTTTTGACCAGTTGAACCAGGGCATTTGAGTTTATAAATTCTAGGAAATGTTGGTCAAGGGAGTTAGTACTTGAGCAATTCTCCCAGTTCATGTTTGGGTAATTGAAATCACCCAATATTAAGGTGTTTGGTAGGACCTTTATGTTTCTCGGTGTTTCCAGAAATGTGGAATGGGTGTCCTTGGACATGGTGGGTGATCTGTAGCAAGCTACAATTTGAATTGCAGTTTTGCCCATTGTTAGTTGCACGTGGATGATCTCTGAAGCATCGTGCTGTGCCACTAACCTGGAGGTGTGGGTATCCTTGTTGAATATGGATACGCCCCCGCCTTTTGCATTTCGGTTTGGATTCTGTGGCCAAAATGTATGGTATGAGTTGTAGCCTGGTAGTGCTGGGGTGCTCTCTGGAGCCTTAAACCAGATTTCTGTTACTGCACATATATCGATTTTCTCCATAATGAGGAGTGCCTCGAGTGCATGCATTTTGAGATTTAGACTTCTGGCATTGAGTAGCATTACCCTCATATTTTTGTTACTTGTGCTATTTACTGCGGTGGGTTTTGTCTTTTGAGCCTTGCCTGAAAAAGGAACTATGGGTGTGGCAAGATTCTTGGCCAGTATTCGAAAGCCTAATGGTGACAGGTGCAAGCTGTGTCTAGCGAAGCAGTGTGGCTTGTTTAGCATGTCATCCCAGGCAGACAGATACTGGATCCCCTTAGAATGACACCAGAAACTTAGCCAACTGTTGAAATTGAGAATTTTTTCTTTATACCATGGCATCATTCTTTGTGAGGGCAGGATGCTACTCAGGGTCAGGGTCATACCAGCCTGGGCTACATGATCAGAGAGCTCTTCCACGTCTCTTTTCATGTAGTCCAGGGAGGTACGGCTCAGGTCATTCACACCAGCATGAACAATGACAGTGTCATATTTGTACTTGTTCTGGAGTGACCTGAGTGCTTGTGTTATGTGGCGGATCCTGGCACCCAACAGGCAGCTAACAGTAACCTTCTCCTTATTCAGCCTAGTGAGTGGGACATCAGTGTGTCTGACTATAGAGTCACCTATTACTAGTATGTTGGGTATGTTATTTTGCCTTAAGGGCTGTGATTGCATGGCACACTGGTTTTGTGAAGTATGTGTTTCATGGTTTGTGTTGAGGGGTGGAGGTTGCTTGGATGTTTGCTTTGGTGGTCTCTGTTGGTTTTGCAGAGTTTTATTTAGAGCCTCTGAGTATGTTTTCATGTATTTATGTGTTTTTTTTTTTGCCAGTGCTGGTTTAATGGGTCTATGTGAGACTGGTGGTGTGATTCAAGTATTTCCCTTCTCCTCTTGACTGTCTGATCCAGTCTTGGGTTGAGAGAGCACCAATTTCAGAAAAAAACAGTTCAAATAAGCAGGAACAATAAGCCTGTGACCAGAAATTCCCAGCTCAGAAGGGCAGAATCCAGTCTCTCCTCCCACAAGAGTGCAGACCACAAACCTTCTTAATGTAGAATAACTGGCCTGAAGCCCAAGTGCTTAATCCAGAACTAATACACTTTTAGAATAGCAGACACTGGGCCTTCAATCAGCAATTCCCAGCATAGAAGGATGTAACCTACTTGTCCTGCCACAACAGTGCAGACCACAAACCTTCTTAATGTAAAAAAGCTTGTATGAAGCCCAAGTGCTTAAACCAAAAGACTTAAAATAACAATTACAATTTAATCAGGCTACTGCCAAGCAGTAATAAATGCAGCAGAATAAGTAAAATTGAATACTTTTAAGAAAAGCAAAATAAAGTAGGAGAAAACACAAATACAGTAAAAGCAAATGAATAACATGCAATTTTTTTTAAGTGCAAGGGGAGAAGAAGGAAGAACCTAAGTGGGCTGGCCTTCTCAAATCTTCTCTCTGTATTAAGTCGAGTGAACACTAGATGCAGAATATGATCTCACTGTACTCGGTTAAGTGAGCAAATGAGATAGACCCAGGAGGAATGTTCTAATACAGACTTACAGGAGGGGCGGGCAATTCCAGAGCCACCAACACTACTACCAACACAGGAACAGGTAGGGAGGTGGGAACTAACTGCAGAGAGACACACAGCACACTGTTCAGAAGCACACAATTAGGAAACAGAAAAAATGAAAATACTGTACTTTAAAAACTGCAAGTTTGTATTTAACAGAAAACTAAAATACATTACTGCAAGTTTCACTTACCTTCAGCTTCTAATGCAGATGTTTGTAGCCAAGCAAGTCCCTCAAGAGTTGAGCATAAAATGATTTCTCAAACTTTGTGGCTAGCACTTAAAGTACAGAGGAATCCCTCTAGGTTATTAAATATCAGATAACAAAGAAGTGATAACACCACCCGCTCTTATAGCAAACAGACAGCACACTGTTCAGAAACACACAATTAGGAAACAGAAAAAATGAAAATACAGTACTTTTAAAACTGCAAGTTTGTACTTAACAGAAGACTAAAATACACTACTGCAAGTTTCACTTAACTTCAGCTTCTAATACAGATGTTTGTAGCCAAGCAAGTCTCTCAGGAGTTGAGCATAAAATAGACATTTGAGATACTTACAATGTATTTTAAATTTTCTATCCATTCAGCATCTTTACTAGGTTTTACAGGGTCTTCATAAATATTTGTCAAAAATGTGTCTTTTGTTGGTGGTGTTCCTATTCCTTTTGCTTTGTTTCCCGGTCCTCTATAAAACTTATTGGGTCATCAATGATTTGCTTATTTTGTACTTCTCTCTTTAATTTCTCCAAATCTGTGGGTTTCTAATACCATGACAGGAATGAGCCCATTCCTAAGTCAAAGTATGATTAAAGTATTGTCACACTATTTGACTTTGGTCAAAAGTGCTCTTAACAGCACCTGAAATATGCCCAGTAATGGCTCATTCTGTAATTCATATGGAGTTACGTATATTGGTAGCATATCTAACTATGATTGTAGACTCTTTTTTTATAAGATCCGTTGCTCCTACTACTATTTTAACTATCTGGGTATCTTTCTTCCACATTGCTCTTGTTTCTGCTTGCAAATCCTGATATTTTATAATTTTGTGTCTCTCTATGTGCAGGACACTGTAGTCACTGAATGTGGTGATTTCAATGATCAATGCTACTTTTGTCTTCTTTTCTTGGACCACTATATCTGGTTTTCTAGCATCTACCTTTTGAACTGTTGGTAATGGATGATCCCAAGTGATGTAGACTTCATCATTTTCTATGATGCTTTGTGGCTCATGTTTCCAGTGTTTTTCAACAACTTCAATACCATAATGTTTGCACAATCCTCAGTGCAACAGTCTTTCCACATTATTATGCCTTTCAGTATACAGTACTTCTGCCATTAGTATGTCACAGCCAGCAATGAGGTGTGCTTCTGTTTCCAATTCAGTTTTACAAAACCTACATTTGTCCTGTTTCTCTCACATGTTCAATGGACTTTGTAAACCAACATGTACATAGTCCATTATCTTGGGCCACCAATATTAATCTTTCATCTTTTGGTTTGAATTCACCTCTTCTTAATCATTCCTGCATTCATTCCTGATCAACATGAGGTTCTTCCAGAAGTTCTCTATACTATGTTTATGCGTTTTCTACATTTCTTGCCTTTTCATCTGGTCCTTTACCTTATATTCTTTCTTCTGTTTTTTTGGCACATAGAGCTGCTGTCTAATTTTTATCTACTTCTGGTTTGATTTCCATTCCTTCTTGATGCTGATAGACTTCTGCTAGGTTAAGCAGAGAAGTCATCTTAGATTTATTCTCCTCATGTTTCAAAAATTTCACTATGTTTGGGTCTTGTGAGGTCAGCAGATATGTGTGGAGTACCATGATTGCAGATCTATACATGTAATCAATTTCAAAAAGGCCAATCCCTCCTTAAGAAAGGGGAATATATAATCGTGGTATGCACTGATTTTTATAGATCCTTTGGTGAGCATGAAGCATCCTTCTTGTTTTAATATCTAATCTATCCAACACATTTTGGGGGCAATCAATCACTCCAAAACTATAAGTTAGGACAGGGAGAGCAAATTGGTTTATAGACTGGATTTTCTTCCTAGATGTCAGTGCTGATTTCAGGATTAATTTAAGTCTTCTGAAGTATTCCTTACTACGTTTTACCTGCATTTGTTCATGTTTTTTTGCTGATCCTTCATCAATTCCCAAGTATTTATACACTCCCTCTTGCTCAAGTTCTTTTATATTTCATTCTTTTGCCAAACTGATGTTTTCCTGGTACTGCAGTTTTCCTGCTTTAAAGGTTGCATTTGCACATTTATCAAGGCCAAATGACATTCTAATATCATATGAAAAAGTTTTGACAACCTGCAGCTGTGCTTTCAGTTCCTCATCTGATGAGCTATGCAGTTTTAAATCATCGACAAAGCGAAGATGAGAAATCTTTAGACTTTGTTGTTTTCTGGGAGACAAATTATAGTCATGGCCTAAGCTGTTAAGCAGACAGCTTAATGGATTAAGGGCAAGGCAGAATAGCAATCCCCCTTTGAATTTTTGTCCCTGGGATAATAATTTGCCCTTTATCATGGCTTAATTGCAAAGTGATCTGCCATTGTTTCATGGTCACTGTAATGTAGTCGATCAGTGTAGGGTGTATCTTATACATTTTTAAGCACTCTTCCATCCAAGAATGTGGGATACTATCAAATGCTTTTTTGTAGTCAATTAATGCCATTCATAGATTCTTCCCCTTTTTACAGTTCTCCACTCTGACTTTATTTAATAAGAAATGTTCCTTTGTTCCATATGACTTTCTTTTATTGCCCTTTTGTTCTACTGCCATAATCAAGTTTTCTTCTAAATGAATGTAAACTATGTCGGCACAGCATCATTTCCCATGTATAGTTTATACATTGTCAGGAGGCAAGTTATCGATCTATAATTTATGGGGTAGCATGCAGGTTCACTCTTAAGTAGAAGCATTGTTTTACCTGTTGTTAGCCAGGTTGGTGTCTGTTTGAGGTGGACATATAAATAGTTCTTGCTCATACCTAAATCTTCATGTAAAGATGTTAATTCTTTTAACCAAAAGTTAGGTACTGCATCTGGGCCCGGGGTTTTCCAATTAGAGGCTTTTCTTAACTTTGTTTCAATCTCTTTGGATGTTACTTCATCCCATTTCATATTCTATACCTTTAAGGTTATTATTCTTTCTTTACTTCTTCTATCCATTTAGCATCTTTGTTGTGTTCCACAGGATCTTCATAGATACTTCTCCAAAATGCATGCATTCCTTTATTTTTGGTGATCTTTCAAGTCCTTTTACCTTGTTTCCTAATTCTCTATAAAACTTTTTGGATCATCAGTAAATTGGTTATTTTGTACTTTTCCTTTATATTTATCTGTGTATCGTCTAATTTTTTTCCACCTGCACTGAAATTTTTAGTTTGTTGTTTGCTATAGTGCATGATAGATCCTGGTCTGTTCTAATATTGTGCATTTCTTTTATCCCATCTATCTTTCTTAGTATTTTTGTTGATCTAGTCCCTCTTCTATAGTCTTCTAACAGTAATACTTATTGTCTTAATTGCTTTATATTTTTCTCTATTCAATACTTCCATGATGGTGTTCAATTTCCCCCCTTCCTTTCCCTCACTACCCTGTGTTCTTGTGTTAGAACTTTATCAGTTTTTAATTTAGCTGCTCAGTAATAAATCCTGTTTACTTTTGTTATATATCATGGATCTCTATGGACAGTCCTAATTACTGTGTTCAGTTGTTTTATTATCAGACTTCTGACTTTTGCGATTTTATTGATCTTCTGCAGTCTATTTCTTTCATTGATCTTAATATATTTATCTATGTTCATTAAATCAAACAACTCTTCCCTTAGTTAATTTTCTTCCAGGCTGAGGGCACATCCTTTATTTTCCATTTCCTGTGGGCATTCTATAGAAGGTTCTGTAACATCTTCCTGTGGCACCTTCTCTTCAGTTTCATATTGTGTCATCCATTGCTCTGTCATATGGAAACTCACTGGCCTATCACTCCTCAACATTGACTGCATCAGAGGTTCCACAGTTTCCTGTTCCTTTCCTTCTTGTCTAGCTTCAAGTGAACATTTATACTGGTTTTCTGTGGAAGGCTCCAAAATATCTTGATATGGCACCTGATCAATTGCTCCCTGTTACACTGGTTTGCCTTTAATTTAGATATTTATTGCTCTATCCTGTTGTGGTGCTTTCTGCATTTGATTTTCTACACTGAATCCTTCTCTTTGCAGTTGCTCCATAACCTCAGTTTCTATTTCTTTAACTTCTCCATTACTAATCTCCTTTTCTACTTTTCCTGTTAGTCTTCTTACTTTTTCTATTTTAAAGCTTCCCATACCAGGATTCCTTTGTCTGTATTTTTCTTCAAATATCTTTGGTGCTGCTGTTTTTTTATTGGTTATTTTTGCTTTCTCCTTTGCATAAATATTACATTATATTAAATCTTTTTCCTTTCCCATGTCCATATTTCTTCTTCAGATGTCTCCTGATCTTCCTGCTTATCCTTATTCTGGAAACTTACTCCATCATGCTGTGATGTAGTCTTTGTTAGACCTTCTACATTAAATCTTTCACTTCACAGGCACTCCATAACTTCAACTTCTATTTATTTAACTTCTGCTTTACTAATCTTCTTTTCTACATTCCATCTTTGTGATATTAATTTTTTATTGTGAAATTTTCTATATTTGGATACCTTTGCCTGTATTCCTCTTTGAATATCTTTGGGGCTACCTTCTCTATATTAACCAACGTGGCTTTCTCCTTTGCATAAATATTGCACCATATCAAATATCTCTTTCTTTCCCATGCCCATATTTCTTTTTTATACTTTTCAAAAATATCTAGGTTTTGTTGTTTACATTTTTGCACTTCCTCAGATGCTTTATTTTTCAAACAGATCAAAGTTTATTGATCTATATACTGTTTTTCAAAAACCTGTTGTATTAATGAATGCAATTTTTCATTTGAAGCTTCTGACAATTTTTCCTGTGGAAGTATTTTTCTTTCTTCTAATTTATCTCTTAATCTTTTTGTATATCCTCTGTCTGGAAATTCTGTTTTTTTTTTTTTTTGCATTATAGTAACAATAATTTCTTTCTTATCCTCAATAGTCCACCCTATTATCTTTATGGCTTTTCTTTGGCCTATAAGTTTTTATAATTTTTGTGGACTGCTACTTCCTTCTACATCCTCCCCCTGGGCATAGCCTGGCCCCATTGTGGGAATGTTTCTGTATTTTGAGGATTCTACACCATCATTTTTTCCAGTCCTGACACCAGTACACCTACCAGGATTGGAAACTTTTTTATCCTGGGTCTTGTGCACCTAGCTATCTTTTTTTGTCTTTGCTTTACTTCTGTCCATGATATATGCTATATAAAAACAGTCTATATATCAGTGTCGCCTTGGTGAGATTTTGTGAAAAACAGGGTCTACCTCATGATGGTACTCACAAAGACTTGAGAATGAATTCAATTTCAGCACTACTACTCTCCATTGTCTGCTGACTTTTCATCTCTCTATTTGGACCCCCTTCTTCTTTCTATTTATCTTAGGTTCATAGGTACGTTCTAGGCTATCTGCCCAAGGACATGTATAAGCCTAGCCAGAGTGTGTCGGCTTTCGCCGCCTCATTGATTAATTAACTGATCCTCTGTCAAGCAGAGTCAATGAAGTGATCCCAGGGGTGTATTTTCTGTTACCCATCCACTTGTCAAGGTATCTGTTGATGAGTATTAGTGAGGGGCTCTGCCTGATGTAATTTGGAATATTGTTTCAAAGCATGGGGAGTCTCTGTGACAGGAATCTATCCCTCCAGCATGCTCTATTTATTCTTGTGGTGAGGTTTAGCTCACTAGAGTGATTGGCTCGCAGTGACTTGGATTTCTTTAGGTGGAGCATGTCCATCAATTCTGAGTTGGACATGGCTTTGTAAGTCAGGCAGAGATCACTTCTGATTAAGCAATATGCCACTGAGTACAGCCGGAGTTTTTTCAGTCGAGCTACATAGGACATATGCTTGAGACCAGTAATCCTTTTGGTTTGGTACTTTTGTGGTCTTTCCAGCTGTTGGAAGTGTCTTGTGAGGTACATCCCAAATGGGGCATTGTACTCTAAGATGGGTCTAATGAGTGACGAGTAGAGGGGCACTATAACCTCCTTTCATAATTAGATGGGCCACATAGAAGGATTTCCTAACTACTTTGGCAATATGATTATCAAAGGAGAGATTACTATCTACCTGGGTCCCTAGATCTCTTATTACCTCTTCTGTATTAAGGGGGCTGCCACCTATGTGGTAATTTGTGGGTGTTTTTTTTTTCCCAAATGGGATGACTATGCATTTTTTGGCATTTAGCTTGAGCCCATGACTTTGACACCAGGTGTCCATCTCAGTAAGGCCCTTTTGGAGGATGTCCATGTCAGCCGGAGAGTCAATTATGGCTCCCAGTTTGCAGTCATCGGTGAACTTGGTTAGCCATAGTCCTCCTGTGTTTGCCTGTACTTCTGAGAAGTATATGCCAAACAGTAGGGGTCCCAGGACCGAGCCTTGTGGGACACCACTTGTGACTGGTTTAGAGTTGGACCTGGAGCCCACTATTCTTACTG
Organism: Protopterus annectens; assembly: GCF_019279795.1. Taxonomy (NCBI): domain Eukaryota; kingdom Metazoa; phylum Chordata; order Ceratodontiformes; family Protopteridae; genus Protopterus; species Protopterus annectens. The sequence continues at coordinate 1,818,403,950 of NC_056725.1, forward strand.
TGTGAGTTCTGTCTGTAAGCCAGTTGGCAACCCATCTCATGACGTAGGGATTTATGTTCAGGCTGGTGAGTTTTTCTGTAATGCCTGAGTAGGGAATGGTATTGAAAGCCTTGGCGAGGTCAAGGTAGGCTGTGTGAATCACCTTTCCCTCATCTATGGCCTTGGTGACTGTCTTGAAGAAGTCAACCAGGTTTAGTAGGCATGATCTTCCCTTAACAAAGCTGAACTGGGTCAGGTCAAGTGTTTGGAGATTCCCAATGTCTTTTTTAATGGGTTCCATGATGATGCGCTCCATAGCCTTGCAGACCAGGCTAGTCAGGCTTATGGGGCGATAGTTACCAGGGTCAGTTGTGGCCCCTCCTTTGTGGAGAGGAGTAACCATTGCTGTGCACCATTCTATGGGCACGTAGTCTATGGAGAGGCTGAGGTTGAACAGCGTGTTTAGGTGGGAGGTTAGTTTGTTCTGTAGTTCATGCAAGACACAGCCTGGGACACCATCTGGTCCCATTGATACTGTGCTTTTGGCTTTGGAAAGGGCTGTTTTCACCTGTGCATCTGTGATTTTTGGGACACTACACTTTTCCGGTATTGTTGTGGGCCCTTTTGGAGGTGAGAGGGGGGTGAAGTTTGCACTGAATCTACCTGCCAGGATGTTGGCAATATCAGTAGGTTCAGTATATTTTGTGCTATTTTGCACTAGTTCAGTGCATATCTGCAAGTTGCCACTTAGATTCTTAACATAGCTAAAGAAGGCTTTGTGGTTATCTTTTGAATACTTGGCTATTTTTCTTTCAAAGTTAGCCTTGGATGATTTCATGAGGGACCTTAGTTTCTTACTGATACTGATCAGGGATTTCTTTCCTTCTTGGAATTTGCTTTTTTTCTGAACTAGTTTCCTCCTTCTATTGTATAGCCTGTTTATTGCAGGGGTCAATCAAACTGGTTTCCTTCTCTTAGAAGAGTGAGTCTTGCTTTTGCTAGGGATGGCACGATCCATGCATCCTTGTAGGTGCTCATAGAGACATTTGCAAAGGTTTCTGCATCTTGGGCAGTGTTATCCTTTAACGTGGGGGCTGTGAAACTTACCACCTTTGTCTTAAGTAATGTGAAGTTTGCTTTAGAAAAGTTTTTTACCGTGGTTTCCTTAGTTGGGGGTGGTGATGGAGTGTGTACATCCAGACTGATTAGTTTATGGTCTTATCTAACCAGTGACGGGTTGACCTCCAGTGTGGAACACCTGTCACACATGTTGGTGATGACCAGGTCCAATATGTTTTCACCTCTGGTAGGGGAGTTTACTAGCTGATCCAGGGCATTTGAGTTGATGAATTCCAGGAAGCGCTGGGCCTGGGAATTTGTAGTTTTCCCAGTGAATGGTAGGGTAATTGAAATCGCCCAATATCAGGGTGCTTGGAAGGACCTTCATGTTTTCCAGTGTCTCCAGAAAGGTGGAGTGGTGGTTCTGGTCTTGAAGGGTGATCTGTAGCAGGCTACAATTTGCATTGCAGATTTGCCCAATGTTAGTTGCACATGGATGATCTCAGAGGTATCATGCTGCGCCACTAACCTGGAGGTGTAGGTATCCTTGATGAATATGGATACACTCCCTCCTTTTGTGTTTCAGTCCATGTTCTGTGGACGAAACGTGTGGTAAGAGTTGTAGCCCGGTAGTGCTGGGGTGCTCTCTGGAGCCTCGAACCAGGTTTCAGTTACTGCACATATGTTGACGTTCTCCATACTAAGGAGTGCTTCGAGTGCGTGCATTTTGAGATTTAAACTCTTGGTGTTGAGTAGCATAACCCTCAGTTTTTTGTTAATTGTGCTGTTTACGGAGCTGGGTTTGACTTTTGAGCCTTGCCTAAAAAGGCACTATGAGGGCAGCAAGAGCCTTGGCCAGTATTCAATAGCCTAGGGGTTGTAAGATTTTTTATTATTTTATAATATCATTTTAATTAGCTGTTATTGTTTCTTCTACAGAGTTGAGTAGCATCCTGCTCTCACCAAGAATGATACCTCAGTATAAAGAAAAAAACGGTCAATTTCAACAATTGGCTAAGCTTCTGGTGTCATTCAAAGGGGATCCAGTGTCTTTCAGCTTGGGACGACATGCTCGACAAGCCGCATTGCTTCGCAAGAGATGGCTTGCATGTCTTCTACGTTTTATGCCGGTGTTGATATTTTTACTTTATTATTTGCAATAGTGTGTGATAGATTCTGATTTATTTTATGCTGTGCATTACTTTGATGACTTCTGTCTTTCTAGTTATATTTTTCTCAATGAAAATGTTATTTTCTTTTTTCCTGTTAACAAGGTAATGAATTAATACATTATAGAAATGTAATTAAATAGTATAAATTAAATTATTAACTAAAACATAAACTACATACAATATGTACAAAGGCCTGAAGTAGAATTATAAATAACCACCTTCCTAGATAAAGAAATAAAAAATATATAAATAACTTTGATTTTTCATTGAAGAGAGTCAGGATTCAGCTGAACAATGTCAATGAGAGATATCACTTTCTTCCAAGGATTGTTGATGAATGGTTTAGGGTGGATCCTGTGTTCTTTAACTTTGTTTTCCTTATCAGCTGTTTCCTTTAGAAAAGATAAAGTCTTCAAAAAGCAGGTCGGCAGTGGATTTCCATTTTCTAGTTGTAGTTTTCCTTGTAACTGCAAGAATATTCCAAAGTAGGGAAAGGTTGTCCTTATTCAAGGCAAGACCATCATTAACATTAAATAAAATTAAAGATTTTGATAATGAAAATGAGTCAGAAAACAAAGCTTTTAAAATACATCTAAGTCACACCAAAATTGTTCTAACAGATGACAGGTATAAAACTATAAAACCAACCAGCTTTACTTTCTTGCATGCATCTCCAACAAGAGATATTCTTATTTTTTGTCACATTTAGTCAGCTTATTTAGAGTAATGGATGCTCTATGCAAAAATTTCCAGGTAAATATACTCCAATAGTGTGACCAGGATGTAAGTTTGACAGAAGATACAATCTGAGATTTCTTCTCATGAGATAAACAAGAAATATGCCCCACAGTAATATGATTCCAATATTGATCTTGTAATTTTATGTTATACTTTATAAAGATTTATAGAGTATAAAAGTTGGATTTTCACATTTTGATTTACTGTAGATAATATCATATAAATAATTTATTAATTTAGGGGTTTCATTAAAAAATGAGTTACTAACGATTTTACAAAAATAATGAGAATGAGCTATCATACTTTGTAACAGTAACCAATTATGAGAATCCAAATCAAAATCTATTATAAGTTGATAGATTTTGTTAACTCTGAGTTCTTTAAAACATTGCTGCCAAAAAATAAAATTTTTAGAATCCCATGAAATAAATGTATCATTCTGAACTTATCAAATAAATTGGTAATATTAAAGGGAAATAAAGTTTCAAACCAGATTTTTGTATTAATATTAGGAATAATATTTTTTTAAACTTAGGTATAGCATTTATGAAGCTAGCTTGTCTAGGTGTAGAAATATTATACTGTGTGTTAATAACAAAAAAAAGTCAGAACATGTTAGTCTAATCTTTTAAGAAAAAGTTACCTGAAAGATTATTATGATTTTATAAAATGTTAAATGTAAAGCTTTTCAGTTAGAAATATAATTTGTATCTGCTCAGTTCAAGATGACATGGAATACTGAAGATCTAATATAGGTATCAATATCTGGGAAATTAATTCCTCCTTGATCCCAAGGTCTGGTGTGATGAAAAAAGCCTATTCTATTTTTGTCAGAGAACCATAGGAATTTTAATAAGAACTTATTTTTGTCACTAATAAGATGTTTTCCTGTAAAGATAGATAGGGCATGAACTATATATAGTAGTTTGGGTACGAGAATCATTTTTATTATCTGAAATCTGTATTCAGAAGAAATGAAAAGTAAGTATCAGTAATATTTTTTATTATTTTATAATATTATTTTAATTAGCTGTTATTGTTTCTTTTACAGAGTTGAGTAGGACTATACCCAGATAATTAAGAGAAATGATTTGTTTCCCAAGTCCCAACATTGTGATTTTTACAGATTTAAACGTTCTTCTTTTTATTTAATATCATGTATTTAGATTTTGATTGATAAAAATGAAGATCAGAGATAGATTGAAATAAATATATTTAAGATTCCATCTCTGAGAAAGTTACTCTTGAATTAAGTAATGTTATTAAGGCATCATCTGCAAATAGCATTATTTTGGAAAGTTATTGATTATATACATCAAGACCTTTAATCTTTGAGTTACCTCAGATTATAATAGGCAAATATTTCAATAGCAAGAGCAAATAAGACTGAAGAGAAAGGACATAATTCTTTAGTACCTTTGGTTACAGGAATGGATTCTGAAGTAAAAGGACCTAGTTTAACAAGCTAAATTATTACTACAGATATTATTTAAAAGAGAAATCAACCAATAAGGGAAATCAAATGAATTTAGAACTTTAAATAAATAACCCCAAATTAAGGAATCAAAGACATTTTCAGTATCTAAACCAGTTATCATGTCTTCATCATTTTCCTTATTTAAGAAATTTATAAGATTAATATACATCTGATATTGTTGTGAGTATATCTATTATGTATAAAACTTGTCTAATCATGATTGATTGTATGAATTAAGGGCTCTTTTAGTCTATCTAATAATAGACATGGAGATCTTATAACCATTATGTACAAGAGAGATGGGTCTGTAAGAGTTGCAAAATTGAGGATTTTTAGTCTTTTTTAGAATAGGGGTAATTAATGAATATTTCCAAGAAGGAGGACTCTTTCCTTGTGATTGAATTTCAATCAAAGTTTTATTTTGGGAGCCACCAAACAGAAGATTTAGCACGAGAATATTTAATTATAATATTCATACATTAACTTCTCTCCTTTTTCAAGAAAGCAATCAGAATGCTTAATATAAGAAATTATACAAGTGCTTGTTTAAAGGGGGAAAGGAAGTAATCCTGGTCTGCTTGACACAGGACGAGCATTATAATGGAAGCTCTAATAGCTTCCTATTGAGGGATTCACAAGTAATGAAGTGTCATGCAAACAACAACTGAAAAACACGTATGCAAACTTCAGGACTAGCTTACATAGCATCTCAAGGTAAGTGTAAAGACTTCTAATTGAAGTGTCTTCTAAATGTAGTGGTCAAGATGAAATTAACACATTTTAAACTTAAAGGCAGCAAAAAAATAATATAACAAATGCACGCATCTAGCATACATCTCTCCTACCACTACCAGATAGAGCAAGTCTCCACATAGTCACACAAAAACATTCATCACAAACAAAACTTTCTGCTTCATAAAATTCAGATAAAACCTTGATAAGATGAAATAAAGCAATAAAACAACAAGTCCAAGTACCTGCTTAACAAATTAATTATTTAACAATCCTTTAAGCAAATGAACTGTAAACAATTATTTAAGCTATAAGTTAAGAAATAAGTTACCTGTGTGAGTTGAGTTTGTGACTAAAGTAGAGATGTATTTGTTGCTTATAAAAAGTGAAATAAACTAGTGAATCATTTCTTGAAGTCAGTAAACTGAAGCAAGATATTTGTTATTTGTTTGGTTCTTACCAAGTTTTTTTTTTGTGGTTATTATTGTAATCTCAGATAAGAGTTATTAATAAAATAAAGAAAATTGTTTAAGTAAAAGTCATTTAGAAGTCAATGCTTTAACAGCTTTACTAGTATTCATAGGAGTAGAGTCTTCTGTCTTTTTGCTTCTTTTTTTTAAATCAATCCTGGATTTTTTTTCCAAAGATCTTTTCAAAGAAGAAGATGACCAGTCCACATCTAATGGAATAAGAATAATGTTGTTGTTTTTGATGAATGAAGGAGAATCCTCTAGATTATTTAAGGTTCTTATTTCATTTGACAGTTGGATTTTAATTTTAGCTGGATAGATTATTTGAGGTTTAATACTATTTTGTTTGAGCAACTTAATAAGAGGCCAACTTTTTTTCCTCATGTCCATTACTTTAGTTGAGTAATCATTGCCAAATATGATTAAGTTTTGTTTATGCTTCAAATGGGCTTTCCTCCAAGCAGTTTTAAGTACTAGTTCTTTCTCAATATATGATACAAAAAGTATTACAATGGATCTTGGTGGAGAAGAAAAAGAAGGATATAGTCTTGCAGAGCTTTACAATTAGCTGTCATTACTTAGCCATCTTGGCTCCATTCCCCTTTCTAATTATTTTGATGATCTGTTCACTCCTCCATATTCTTTAAACAGTGATTAAGACAAGAAAACAGTGATCCTTCTTGTCTTAACCCTTTACACTTTTCTCTATTCAGTACGTCCATGATGGCATTTTATTTATTCCCCTCCTTTCCCTTACTGCTATACATTTTTGTGGTAAGACTTTATCTATTATTAATTTAGCTATACAATTATAGGGTCTATATTAAATTCTCGAAAGCCGACAATGTCGAATCTGACATTGTCGACATGAGAATAACAAAGCTGCAGAACATCGAACAAGTAAACGGAAATCTCCTTAAGGGAAGATTTCCATTTACTTCAATATAGTGCAGTCTCAAACTTGGGATATTTAAGTAGCAGGGGTGTGGGGGGTGAAGGGGGCCTTGCCCCCCTGCCTACATTATTTAGGTTTTTTTTTTTGTTGTTTTTATTTTTTTTTTCTGAACATTCGATGTTTTAACAGTTTGATCACTAAAGGTCGACCTTTAGTGATTCGAACTGTTAAATATTCAATGTTCTAATATAGACCCCAATTATATATCCTATTTATTTCTTATTATATCCTATTTATTTCTTATTATATCACAAGCATTCCTTTTAATAGTCATAATTACTGTGTTCTGTTTTATCAAACTTCTAACATTTTGTGGTCTTATTTATGTTCTAATCCATTTCTTTCATCAATCTTAATATATCTATTCATCTGTACTAAATCAAGAACTCTTCCCTTAGATCATTTTCTAGTAGACTAAGAGCACCATCTTTGGTCTCCATTTCCTGTTGGTATTCTGCTTCATCTACTTCTCCTTCATACTGGATCTCATTAGCCAATCACTCTGCAACATAACTTGCATCAGAGTTACCACTGTTTCCTGTCCATCCCTTGCTATGAAACTTTGACTGAACTTTTGTATTGGTCTTCTACAGAATGCTCCACACTATTATTATGTCTCAAGTCCTAAGATGTCTCCCACTCCATTTGTTTCTCCTTATCTGGGGACTCATTTTTCCATCATACTGTGACATTATCTGTGTTGGAGGTTCTACACTAAATTGTTCACTTCATAAATAATCCATAATTTCAGTTTCTATTTCTTTACCTTAATCCTTAATAATCTACATTTCTACTTCTGCCCCTTTGTTTTCTTATTTATTTATTTATTTTTATATTGTGAATTTTTTCATGCATGGGTGCCTTTGCCTGTATTTCTCTTCAAATATCTTTGGTGCTACTTTTTATATTGATTGCATAAATATTGCACCATGTCAGATCTCTTTTTCATCCCTGTGTCCATACTTCTTCATATTCCTCTCTATCCACTTGCTGCTCCTTAATCTAGGGGCTCGTCATTGCATCATGCTATGACATTTCTTGTGCAGAATTTTCTACACTAAATTCTTCCCTTTGCAGACAATTCAGTACTTCACTTTTGGTTTCATTAACTTCTACCTTACTAATCTTATTTTGTTCAGTTCTTTTTTCTTTTTTTCTTTTTTTTTTTGTATTGTGAAATTTTCCATATCCAAATGCCTTTGCCTTTATTTCTCTTCATATATTTGGAGCTGTTTTTGTATTAAATAATTTGTCTTTCTCCTTTGGATAAATATTGCACCATATCAATTCTTCTTTTCTTTCCCACGCCCATGTTTCTTTTTTATTCCTATCAAAAGTCTCTGTTTTTTTTTCCTTTATATTTTCAAACTTCCTGTCTTGATTCATTTACCAGGCAGGCCAACGTTTCTTCATGTATGTAATGTTTTTCATGGATCTGTTGTATTAACAAACACATTTTTATTTGAGGTTTTTAACTGTTTTCTTATGCAAGTATTTTTCTTTCCTCCAATTTCTGTCTTAATCTTTCTGAATATCTTCCATTTGGAAATTCTGGACTTTTTGCATAATAGTAACAGCACATAATTTCCTCCTTATACATATGAGTTCACTCTGTCATCTTTAAGGCTCTTTTTTGGTCATTTATTTTTGATTTTTGTGGACTACTACTACTAATTTCTACCACACAGATGTAGCACACAAAAGTGTTACCAGCAGTGAACGTTCTACAAGGAAACAGCTCCAGTACTTATTATTAATGCCCACCCCTCTAGACATGTTTAAAGGTCAGTTCCCTGTGCTTTTATTAACCTGGTAAACTTGGGCATAATGAGGCAATGTAACAACAGCCTCATGTACACTGACAACTCTCTCCTTTTACCTCCCAATACTCAGACTTGCAAGAGATGCACTTATATATCCAAATTGGAAGCCACGCCCTCTCCAGCCAATACTGGAATAGCTGATCAAGAGGAGAATGTCAACACTTGCACCACACCAGATTGAACACATAGCCTTCCAAAACACACACCAGCACTGCCTTTACATAAAAACACTCAATAAAAATCTACCCAAACAGCAGAGATCTCCAAGGCAGAAATGCACTCGACCACCACAACACAACACTAATCATGAGACACATAACTCTCCTAAACAGTGTGCCACTCAACCAAAGCCCCTAAGGCAGTGGTTCCCAATTTTTTTGATTATCAGCTCCCTTGTTGGATCCAAGTTTTCCCAAGGTCCCCCCTGTCAAAGTCTAACAAGTATACTTTGTGAAATATTTTTTTTTTATTTAAAAGGGTTAGTTAGGAGTCTATTGGATGGGAGACCATAAATACACCCGGGGTGGCACCTATGTCTCTCATGGGCAGGGGTAGTCTGTGCTGATCATAGATCATCTAACCAAGGTCATTTAGGGAACACAGGTATAACCTGGCCAGGCTTGTAAAGGCCCTAGGGTCATTAGCCTACTAACCTCCTATGAACCTATAGGATGCACAAGAAGCAAGTCCCACCCATGTCCATCCATATGCCACCCTCAATACAATTTATGCAACCTATTCCCACTCACAGGGATGTACTTAAATATTAAAGTCTGCTTTATTGAAATGCAGTACCAAAACATATTTTTTTTAAATTACATTCTATGTTGCAGTTTACTTTCCTCAGGTAATGAATATATTTAATGTAAGTAGGTCTGACATTCCTTTACTTATGCTACCCAAAAATTCCCTGATCCACCCTTTTACTCTAAGTATTTTGTAAACATTCCCTCAGATTCTGCAAGCCTTGCACAGTGTGCAGGATTAGTGCAGGAGCTCCAGCAGGCAATATGTCTGCTGTGTGATCCAGCAATAACCTGTAGGGGCGTGCATGAGCACTCCTGCAGTAGTCCTGCACGGACTCAGCCCCTGTATGCAAATGACCCCATTTGCAGGAGAAATCCATGCAAATGAGGTGAATTTGCAATCCAGGAAGCTGGAAACCGGCTGTGCAGGACTAGTATAATCTGCAGAAATGTACTCCACCAGTAACGGAGTACATATCTGCAAATTCCAAAATGGAGCCATGACAGCTCCAAATAAAGGATGAATATAATTTTGAAAGCATGTGAATGGCCAAGTATAAGGCCATTGGCATGGAAAACAGTTGAAAAAAAAATCAATTTTAATTTTTTTTAGCCAATCTAATCTAGCAGTGATGAGCAAACGGGATCGGGGGAAAAAAGAAAATAAACCTAAAATAGCATTCTAATTAAAATCACTATTCTGCCATTATAGTCAATGGCAGGAGGAAGACAACATGGCCAGTGATTAGTGGTTGCTAAGTGGGGAGGCTCAGTGTGGGACATGTAACTATGCATTAGCCGGCAATCCTATGCAAATGAGGGGAATGATAGTGAATCCCAGATTACCCCTGCATACTAGTCAGCTCTCAACAGTGTAAGAGTAGGAATAGCTTGGTGCAAGCCTAGGAATTAGCTGACATCATAGGTGGTGTGTGTCAGGCATACTGTAAGCAGATTGGTGCCCTGTGGCTGAGGTTTGCTCCTAGCTTAGCACAGCTAGGCAAGGGTGTGTGTCTGAGGCTGCCCTAGCACTCTTTACATTGTCTAAGCAGGTGTGTGTGCCATGCACTGAGTTTTAAAGAAAAAAAAAGTAAACCAGGAAATAGCAGCTCTGTGCACATTTGAGCACTGTGTTTGCGTGGCATGTCCCCGGGCTTAAACAGGAAGGCAATGGGAAGGGAAAACAGCAGTAGGAAGGTAATCTAGGAGAACTAGCATAGCTGGCAGGTGAAATGTATCAGAATCAGCCAATTACACAGGCAGCATAGCAGCCCAGCCCAGAACACTATTATAAACTATGCAAACACCTTCCCCTCTGGCTTTTCCCATACTCTACACCACCGGTGTATACAAGCAGGGAACTTTTAACAAACAAAACAACAAAATGATAGGGGCTGCAGCAGGCATCATACAACAACATGTGAAAGAGGCTGAAGGTGGTGAGGATGTGAATGCTGTTGACCAACCCACAGTGATGAGACGGAGAAGAATGTACAGACCCAGGGTAACGTACCAGGGACTACATGAGTTGGAGATAGTGGAGAGCAATAGGGTGGACAGGGACCTCCTACAGCAAATTGCTGAGCTGTGCCAGCCATGCCTGACACATCAAACTGACAGAGGGGAACCCATCCCAGTGGATACCAAGGTATGTGCAGGCCTAGGAATACTAGCCACAGGTACCTCCCAAAGCTCAACTGGAGATATCATGGGATCTCACAGGCATCAGCATCCAGAGTATTCCACCAGTTCCTGAATGCCATGTCAGCACATGCCGGGTGAGCACATATATTTCCTCAACACCCGTGAGGTGTTGGCCAGCAATATGCATCTCTTCCACCAAATAGCAGAATACCCTGAGGTAGTAGGTGCTATAGACTGCACACATATGCATCAAAGCACCACCCATTGATCAGGGCAGGGCCTACATCAACGCAATGGGTTCCCCACCATCAACTGCCAGGTCATGTGCAATGCCCAGGGCATTATAATGAATGTGTGTGCTGGCTGCCCTGGAAGCTATCATATTCCCACATCTGACATCTGACACAGCTATACCAGAGATTTGGCAATGGGGACATCCCTTATGGTCACCTAGTGGGGGATGCTGGTTATGCACTGGAGCCATGGCTGATAACACCCATAAGAAATGCTCACACACCCTAACAAGAACACCATAATGAGGCACAAGCACAGACCAGACTTATAATAGAGCATGTGTTCGGGATGCTCAAGTCAAGGTTCCAGTGCCTGGACACATCCGGTGGAGCCTTGCAGTACTCATCAGCTACATGTACTCAAATTGTTATGGTATATGTCATGCTACACAATAGGATCTTGCAGAAACAGCTGCAGCAGGAACAGCATGGGGCAGAGCCCCACAGACCCTCACCAATGTCAAGGCCTGCACAGGCACAGAGTGACTTAGAAGAGGAGCAACCTGAGCCTGCTCCAGTAGGCAGATAGAGGCATGCCCAGTATGCCATGGCCTTGGCAAAGTGGTAACACATAGCACATACACTGACACAGTAGGGACCCAGGGAATGACATTTCTCTCTGACTCGCACATACAGTAAAAGGGATGCCAAACATGACACTACCTGTGCTCAACCATGTATAGGGAGTGTACTATGTGCATCCAACATAAGCAGCCCTCCAGCACCATCCTCAATACTGGCACACCCACAAGGTAAGTCAATTAACCTACCAATTGCTGAATGGAGTAGAATGTGTCATTACCTGTATCTATGTATGGATGTGAGCATGCAAGGGAATTGGGTGGTTGAATGGTATGCCAGCAGATAGTAGACACCCATAGTATAACCATGAGATCTGTAACAAATACTAGAGTCACCATAGTAGCCACAGGGTGACAAAACCCACTGCAGTAAATGTGCTGGGCGACATGTGTGTCCATATGACTCACACATGCCAGTCAGGGAGGTGCACATACCCAACAGCAGTCTCAGCCAGCAGGACAGGTGTAGACAAACACAAACAGAGGCTGGGCTATGGCCTCTGAATGATGCCTATGGGTAACCTCCCCCCTAGGCCTACATAGACAGACTACAGCAGGTCAGGCAGTGGGATGTTAGTTTTGAAATGTAGGAAGTCAGACAGTAATATGTAGGTCAACCAAAGCTAAGACCTGTAGTACACTGATATGCCCCTAGTCAGCATGATAGGTTAGAATACAGAATGAAATGGAGTACCTGACATACAAGTACAGTCATAGCAAATGTGTACAAGTGCCAGGTGTGCCCCTATTCTATGTAGACATATAGAAATAGTTAGGTGTGCCCCCCAATCATGTGTAGAAATGTAGAAACAGTCAAGTGTGCCCCCCAATCATGTGTAGAAAAGTAGTAACAGTCATGTGTGCTCCCCCAATCCTGTGCAAAAATGTTGAAACAGTCAGGTGTGTCCCCCCCCGCAATCCTATGTAGAAATGTAGTAACAGTCAGGTGTGCCCCCCACTCCTATGTAGACATGTAGAAACAGTCAGGTGTGCCCCTTCCCCCAATCCAGTGTAGAAATGCAGTAACAGTCAGATGTGCCCCCCAATCCTGTGTAGAAATGTAGAAACAGTCAGGTGTCCCCCCCCCCACAATCCTATATAGAAATGTAGTAACAGTCAGGTGTGCCCCCCAATCCTGTGTAGAAATTTAGTAACATGTATGAGTAGGTATACCACCAGTGGAGCACAGATGTCCAGAGATGGCCAAGGTAGCAGGATAAGTTGTAGCATTTGTACAATATGCAGGTCTGTGTGTATTAGGTTGATGTGTGTTTCATATTGTGTGAGAGTGGTCAGTATGTATGCATGTTGAGGTAAGACCTGGTGGCCATTACACACTACTGCTGATGACAGGGACAAACACTCACAACTGCAGTGCCAAAGACAAATCCCACCAGTATAACACAAGCTAGCAGTAAGCCATTGTAAATGTATGGTGGTAATATGTGTCACCATCTGAAGATTGACATGGCATGGCTGTTGGGCTAGATATGCAAGCAGTACACAGGGGAAAGCACCCCAGACATACAGTATATATTGTGTCACTGTGAAATGGAGACACCCTTTGAATTGTACAAATAAATATGCATCACATTAACTGGACCTGTAGTAGGGGATACCAGCGATGTCTGCCCGAACACTTGCAGATCACAAAGGAGGTAGGACAGATGTATTGGGTAACAGCTGATGTACCTGCACATGCCAGCATAACTGGAATGCCCCATGCATATATTTGTGTCAGATGCAAGTAGTGTCCATAGCACACATGCACCCAGCTCACGCAAACACCACCCACAGGTACCTCTCTGGTCATATCCCTGCTGTGGGGAATGGGTACAATATGACCCCACCTGCATATGGCAATAGCAGAAGAATGCAGCATGCAGTGCAGGTGTCCCATGCAGGTGTGTCCCTAGCTGTAGGTAGCACCCTGCCAGCATCCACAACACCTGAACAAGACAGATAGAAGGTATTGACATGAACACCTATCACACCTACCCTGTCACCCCAGAGGAATATACTGTATGGAGGTATGAGACTGTAGGACTGACAGAATGCAACTGCCTGCCACATGTTGCTCGCAGCAACACCTAATGGCCCACAAGCATCTGCCAAAGACCTGTGTCTCACATGTACTGCCAATGCATGTTATGTCATGGACACCCAACTAACAACATAACACACTTCACATAAGCCATATGCAAGGTCATGTGGACAAACCACAGTAACATGTCCACCATGTCCCACTGCATGAACTGTGGAGCAACACTAACACACTCCTGTGATGGGGTGATACCCTTAGAGAAAGTATCAGAAAATGTATGCATAATGTATGGAAGAGGTTATAATAACAGGGGGGTGGGAGCATGGACATCATGGAATGTGCAGGGTCTGACACCAAGCTGTGTACACACACTATCCCTGGCTGCAAACACATAAATTGGTGGCTACACATTTGCCCATACACCACAATAGGGATAATGTCCTGACCCATGGCCCCTGCCTCTGGGTAACCTGTGCGAATCTGTACAGCTGTGAGACATTGCCACAGCAGGATAAGGCCATACTGTCATGTCTGCCAGCACTGTACCAAGGTGCTGAACTGGATATGCAGACCCAGCAGCAAGTTTCTGCAGCTCCCTCTCCAGAATGGCATAACTTACCATGAATATGTAGGTATACAATACTGGACACAGCTGCAGTCATCCTTGTCCCCCAACACATCACTGTGAGCAAGAATGTCCACTGACAGTACATGAGGACAGAAAACATCACAGTGTATAACAGTATACATGTCTGAATATCTCTGCTAACAGCAGTACCATTCAGCTGAAGCAGCACAGACACAATCACCTACAGTACACACTATCCCCTGCACAGTTTGTCCCCATATTGACAAATGATCGATGGATACCCTGCAGAAACAATTTGCTACCTGTAGGTGTAAAACACAAAGGTCTGCACTGGAATACGAACTGTTTGGAATCAATCCACACATTCAATACAGAAGGGCATACTGGACATGCTCACACACTTAGAGAAATGAAGGCACTGCCAGACAGCAACATACTGAAAGGTCATACTGGGCATGCTCACACACTTAAACAAATGAAGCCCATGTCTGCAAACAACAGTGGACCATACATATCTGGCATTTGCAGATGTTAGTGCATGCACTCCTCAGTATGCACCAGTCATGCCTTGCACACACAGTGGAAATAATATAGACACATATCCAAGGACAACACACTATAATAAGCCAAAAGTAGACAGACATAGATGTGTGGAAGAGAGTGACTGTAACAAGGAACCATCCATTATGAGGCCTATCCCATCCAGCACACAGCCAAATGACTACAGCCACATGATGTGTAAATGTCACTCACTGTAGACATCAGCCACCGATATACACCAGCATTAGAGACTATGTGGTGCAAGTGCTAGCTGTGCAACATGACTGTACAAGGAAGTAGTCATCAAGCAGCTGTATACAAGTACCTGTGAAATATAACCCTGCATGTGCCCGCATGTGGTGTGTCAACCTCTAGATGAATGGGTTATGGCCCATACACACACACTGCCCTCCCTATAGCCCTACTATAACAAGCCTGCTGAGGTCATCCACTTTGAAATGCACTTTTGGGAAAGGTATAGCCCAATAATCTTCATGGTGCATCCTATAATTGTGTACTGCTGTAGTGTGATAAGCTAGTTAGGTAGGAGTTCTAATCCCAGATGTGGCAACTGTGTGTGTGTGTGTGTGTGTGTGTGTGTGTGTGTGTGTGTGTGTGTGTGTGTGTGTGTGTGTGTGTGTGTGTATCTCTGACTGTGTACACACACTGCGTTTTAGGCTAGTCACATGCATTACAATTCAAATGCCCTACTTTGGCAAGGCTGCTGATGTCATTCACTGTGAAATATACCTTTGGGAAAGGTGTAGTCCAGTACTCTCTGTGGCGTGTCCCATAACTGTGTACTGCTGTAGTGTGATAAATAGTTAGTTAGACGTTCTAATCCCAGACATGGCAACCATGTGTCTCTGTCTGTTTAGTGAGCGATGCTTTTTAGGCTAGTCACTCTCCCTACAATTTAAATGCCCTACTTTGACAAGGCTGCTGATGTCATACACTGTGAAATACACCTTTCGGAAAGCTGTAGCCCCGTAATCTCCGTGGTGCATCCTATAACTGTGTACTGCTGTAGTGTATTAAACTAGTTAGGTAAGAGTTCTAAACCCAGACATGGCAACTGTTTGTGTGTGTGTCTCTCTGTCTGTGTAGAGAGCAATGCTTTTTAGGCTAGTCACACACACTACAATTCAAATGCCTTATTTTGTCAAGGCTGCTGATGTCATTCACTGTGAAATACACCTTTGGGAAAGGTGTAACCCAGTAAACTCTGTGGTGCATCCCATAAGTGCATACTGCTGTAATGTGATAAATAGGTAGGAGTTCGAATCCTGGACATGGCAACTGTGTGTGTCTCTGTGTAGTGAGCAATGCTTTTTAGGCTAGTCACACTCACTACAATTCAAATGCCCTACTTTGGCAAGGCTGCTGATGTCATACACTATGAAATACACCTTTCAGAAAGCTATAGCCCAGTAATCTCCATGGCGTGTCCTATAACTGCATATTGCTGTAGGGTCATAAACTAGTTAGGTATGAGTTCTAATCCCAAACATAGCAAGTGTGTGTGTGTGTGTGTGTGTGTGTGTGTGTGTGTGTGTGTGTGTGTGTGTGTGTGTGTTTCCGTCTGTGTGGGGAGCAATGCATTTTATGCTAGTCGCAATCATTACAATTCAAATGCCTTACTTTGGCAATCCTGCTGATGTAATTCACTGTGAAAAACACCTTTAGGGAAGGAGTACTCCAGTAATCCCTGTGGTGCATGATATAGAACTCTGGTAGGAGTTCTATTCTCACACATGGCGGTCGTGGATGCTTTTGTGTGTGTTTATATGTCTGTGTAGGGAGCAATGCATTATAGGTTAGTCACACTCACTACAAATCAAATGCCCTACTTTGGCAATCCTGCTGATATCATTCACTGTGAAATACACCTTTGGGGAAGGAGTACTCTAGTAATCCCCGTGGCACATCCTCTAACAGCTTTATGCTGTAGTGTGATATAGAACTCTGGTAGGGGTTTTATTCTCGCATGGTAGTTGTGGATGTTTTTGTGTGTGTTTCTATGTCTGTGTAGGAAGCAATGCATTTTAGGCTAGTCACTCACTACAATTCAAACACCCTACTTTGGCAATCCTGCTGATGTCATTCACTGTGAAATACACCTTTGGGGAAGGAGTACTCCAGTAATCTCTGTGGCACATCCTATAACTGCATAGTGCTGTAGTGTAATAAACTAGTTAGGTAGGAGTTCTAATCCCAGACATGACAGGTGTGTGTGTGTCTGTGTTTGTCATTGGTATCCTGTGTGAATGTGGTTGTGAGTGTGTAACAACTGGACTTAATATGGAGCAGATTTTGCAAATTTCTTATATGATGGCCCTAGTATACATCACAATGTCCACTGTACAGGGATAACAGATGTGAAATAGCTGAAAGGCTGGGGTACAAATCCATACCCCTACATGTGACAACAAGGCCAGTTGAACAAAGTTAGCAACCCTTATATTACCAAGAGAACACTCTCAACCCATGTCTCATACACACACACTTGCCTAGGCAACAGCCACTATGTTGGTAGTACCCTGCATATTGCCCACTGATAGTAACCATGGTGTGATTGCAGTGGGCTACAGAGGCCATGATACCATGTCCATCAGTGCAATAAGCAGGTACATGCCAACAATGCACCTTCCCTATGTTCCCCACTGGACACCTGCAACACCTGTGCTGCCATCAAATGTGAACCATGCCTGAAAAACATGCCCTGTATGGACAGATGTCACTGATACCAGGGAATACCGGTATCATGCTATCAGTGTAGGTGCAGGGTCAATCTGCTGTCCATTAACAGTTCCCACCACATGAGACCAGGACTGGCACATCTGATAATAACAATCTGTGTACACAACATGGGCCAGACACACCAGGTACACTTCCACATGTCACTGTACATGCATGTGGGAGGTGTGCACATCTGAGACATGATCCATGTCATGGACTAAGGAGCACATACATGGCAAGTAATGCACAACATTGGCCACACGCAATAGTTACCCAGGTGACTGGATGGTGAATACAATACCCACCTGTGTGGGTACATCCAGACACTACACCCCCGAGCCACACTGTGGACCATTGTCATGTGGCCTGATGACAAGGAATACCCATCACCTTGCCTTGTATAGCCATCTGGCACAGTCGATCACTACACACCCATGAAGCAATGCATCCATGCATGTCAGTACTGGCACCCTGTGTCTGTGTGTGTGTTGTATGATGCCTATGACCACATTCACACTCACTACAACCCCCATTGGCATACTGAAGCATGCTGTCTGATGTCAGACACCTCCACATACCCTTGCCCATATAACCTCCGTAGGGCCCCTGTGGTGCATGTGATACCTGCACAGTACTGTGTTGTGGCAATCTCACTAGTGATTTGTTATATTCCTGGCCCTGCCAGGTGTGTCAACATGTGTGCATCTCTGTGAGAGTATGGCTGTGTTGACACTGACATCTTTTCATGGGGACAGCCACATGTACTACACCTACCATGCAGCTACCATATCACTGCTGCAGATGTTACTCACCATCACATATAAGTTTGGAGGGCTCCTCAACATGTAACCTATGTGGTGCATCTAATAACTGCATAGACATGTGATAGCACTACATAGTCATCAGGGGCTTGATACCATGTACTGGTAGGTGTGTCACACAAACAGGCTTAAGTTTTACCCTTCCACCCATCCCTGACATATCTTTTCCTCTGTCTGACTCTCTCACTCCCTCTCTGGTGGATATGAAGGCTTACACCTGCTTTGCTTAGGCAGTAGCATGTGTATTTTAAGTGATGCTCATGATCAGCTGATGGTCTATACATGAATTGCAGCCTCCTCTAGCTGATTGCATGTAAACAGCTGTGGTAACATTCCCATAGCCAATTGCATGGGAACACTCCAATATCTAGGAACATCATGTTGGTGTTGGGCCTTTTCATTCACTGTGAGCAGGAACTCGATCTGTTATTTGGCAAACAGCATCATAGATGGATTGGGGATTTACCTCTAACAACGTACACTGTGGAAACAGTCCAACACACTGGAAGGGGATGTGCCTGACCTGACTACAGACTGTAATTGCTGCTATACTGCATTTGGAGTAATGTTGGTTTAACAGGGTGTGTGTGGATATGGCTGTCCTACATGTTTTAATGCCTGTCATGTCAGTGCTATGTTTATGAGAAAACCCCCATCTGTAGGGTCATTTACAGACTTGGAAGTGTGTGGTGCCTTTTGTTTCATGTGTTACCCACAGAGCACCTATCAGTGAACTGCAGAAGTGATGATTGCAGTCTGTAGATGGTGACAGCCGTGAGAGTTACTGACTTCATATCCCTCATAGGATATATGTTGCAACAAACCCTGTTACAACAGTAAATGTATGAGGTTATCACAGCAACATGTCAATATTGGCCCTGTGTTTGTGCCTCCAGCTACAACGCTCTCAACCTTTGTACATATGTCATGCAGTAAGAGGTGCATATGTGTATAAACCAGTGAGATATCAGAATGCTACACATGTTATGTATAGTAGGGGTTATATTTGATGACATAACCTGGACATTCTGTGGTTGTGTGTACAGCACTGAGGTCTGTGTACTTATGGTGATTGTTGACAGTGTGTGTATTGTTAATATGTACCTTGGCCTCTGTACAGACTGTGGTAGATGTCATTGTTCTTGGTCCTGGTCTATCTGATGTTACATGCTGCTCCACTATATGTTACCCTATCAGCTTACATGTTTGTAGGGCCAAACACACACATGTCCCATACCACAGACAGGCATCGGACCACACTGTGTAGTGGGTCAGTATATGTAGGGTTAGTGTGTGAGTGGCACATATGAGGATGGTGTTGAACAGATAGTCCATATACTGTAATATTACACTAGCTTACCATATGTGGCTATGGCTGTGTTCACATTGGCTGTAGTTATGCACTTTCTCATAGGTGTCTGTTACTCTGTGCTGTGACATGCTTGTAGAGCCTGCTATATATGCAGGTACATGTGTATTCCCCCATAGGAAATGTAGGCCATTGTTGAGCCAGTCTGCCAGTAGCCTGCACAGTGCTTTGTTACATGCCTAGCCGCTTAGTGTACTTACCCAGTGAGATGTCATGTCCAGATACTTGCCAGATGTATTGCTGCTGAGCAACCATAGCAGTCATGTATGTCAGACAAAGCAGTGGGATGCTGTACAGATGTATGTCAATAACTAGTGGGTAGTATGTGGCCATGGCACCTCTGTAACAGAGGTTATTATGTGTCAGGACAGACAGGAGTGTGTGAATGCATAATCTATGGGGGCAAATGTATACTAGTAGGTATGTGTTATACACATCTACATGGCTGTTAACATCCACATTGTCAGGCTTAGTCCACATGTCTTGCACTAAGGAGTTCTGTGTATACCTCTGGACTGCCCAGAGTATGTCAGACTGTCCACAGATATTGGTCAATATCTCTGCTGTAGTCCACAGGAACATTACTGTGCTAGCAGTGGTACTGTAGTATGATGTCCTTAGGATGTCTGTCAGTAGCCAATGGTGCACACGTTAAAAGCAGATGTGAGCTCCCACATGCACCATGTCTGTGAAGACAATCCCTATTATAGTAGCAATAGTCTACATATATACCTGCTATACATACCTAACATCCTCTTGCACTACGAAGATGGGGCTATAGGGGCTGAGGTGGGGCTCCACTCCATGTACAGGACATATGGTGAGCATATATGTATATATAATTATTCAGATATCTATATAGATATATACACATATACATATCGACATACATAGATGGATATGTATATGTACATAGATATACATAAACACTCAGATGTATACATACAGAGCAATATATGTCTACACATATACAGAAATACATATGCACATATATGTGTGGTCATCTACATATATATTGACAGTAGTAGGTATATCAGAATAGATATGTATGCACACATAGTTATAGATATCTACATACATACCAACATAACTAGGCATATCTGTACACATAGGATGTGCATACATATATAGCTATATATCCATATATCCATATATGTATATCTATCTATCTATATATATATATATATATATATATATATGTGTGTGTGTGTGTGTGTGTGTGTACATGCAAAATGATGTACACACGGTCATATATATGTTGCACTATACAGATGTGTATACAGACATATGTATGAGTATACATGTGTATGCACATGTAAACATATATAGACCTATTATATGTATATAACCATAGTCCTGTCATGTGTAAGCCACACGGTTGTGTATACCATCCCAGATGTATCTCACTGTATGTATCTGCTATGTGTACATTATGATAAAACAACATATGTGATGCAACAGACATATTAATAACAAGGACTACACAATTTAGGAACTAAAGGTAATTGTTCAATACTACTCAATATGTGTATTGACAACTATATTGGTAAAATAACAGCTGTCATCACAGTGGTCATGGCGTAGTGGTTAAGTGTTGTGATTTTAGTGTACATGGTCCTGGGTTCAAGACTGCAAGAGCTGTTCATTTTGTTGCTGGGCAGAACAAGGGCCATCATCTCACCAGACCATCTATCCATGATGAACTCAGTTAATCCACGGATGGCACCAGCCATTTCATGGGCGTTGTCACTTGCAGATATGAGTGCAGCCCTCTGCAGCCTCAGGCCCTGTCTGGTGTAATGTTCTATACGTGCCTGCACTGCCATGACAGCCTGAATGCCCTACCATGAGCACTGGGGCATCTGCCTATGTCGTGCCCTGCCAGACATCTGACTATGCCTGCTGTGACCAGACACAGTACATACGGCCACTGGTGATGGGGTGTGTATAGGCATTGAAAATGTGTGCGGGGTTGGGGTGGCTAAAAGGGGGGTGTCAAATGCTGGCACACTGTCAGCCCCTGACAGCCTCACCTGTGCCTCAACAGTACTATCATCATCTTTGGTGTCTGTATGGACACCAACATCAGATTGCATGCAGGAGGGACCCTGACCCACCTCACCACCTGTGGGGGAAAACAATAAATGCACTTTAAAACCTGTACAGAATTGCTTAACAGTACATACACACACACAGACACACACACAGACACACACACACACACACACACACACACACACACACACACACACACACACACACACACACTTTTGCAATACCTACCTGTCCATGGCTTTACAGGCAGTCCCACATATATATCCATGTTGTACCCCATCCTGCATCACACTTGTTAACATACACACATTGATACTACTCATTAACATATCATTCCTCTAAATGCCTACACAATTGGTCACAACACAAGACCTGTTACTACTTTACCTGCCTGACCTGTGTGTAGTGGTTTTACATGGCCTCACTGCTGTCATTCGGTATGCACCCTCTTCATGTCCGGACATCATGAGCATGGTTCCTATATGTGTGGGCTGCTATGTTCTATCCATAATATCATGTACTGGTGTGTCATGTGTATGTAATACCAGTACATGCCAGATATGCTGCTCATTCAGTCTATCATGTGACAACTGTAATATTTTGATATAATCCCTGGTGTTGAGCAGTACTTCCCCAATACATCTGTAGTGCTGCATACGTGGGTTGTAGGTGACCTCTCTGCCGAATGCAATATTAAGGGTGTACCTGATGTCTACCTTCCCTCTCAATGCCTGTTCCATGCTACAGACAATATTATACTATCAGCTGTTCTGTGATTACACACGTGACAAGGATTCCTGGTGTATAATGTGGCAGTCCATGTACATGTACTGCATATCCCAGTGGGAGGTACTGCTGTGTGAACACCCCACAATCATACATGTGCATACATGGCCAGCCACACAAACATACACACACACATGCACACAAGCATCCTACATGCATCAACCTTCCTGCACTTCACCAGAGTGACTCTACAGACAAACTGACTACCCACCAGGATGGACCCACACACACACACACACACACACACACACACACACACACACACACACACACACACACACACACACACACATACAGGTGAGGTTGCACAATGAAAGTACACGTAGTCCTCCTATTACCCCCTCTGTCAACATGCGTAACATATGGTACCTGACAGCATGCAGTGCAGCTATTGCCAATCCATGCTGGCAACAGTATACATGTGTGTGATGCATGTGCTGTGTCACTAAGTGAAGCCCCTTCCCCTGGATACCACTGCAACCATGAACACGGAATTTCTGTGCACCTGTTCTGCATCCTGCCATGTACTGCGCACCACACCTCACAGGTGTATGGCCCATTGCTGAATGTGTACTACTGTGTCAGTTATGCCAGCTTTAATGCTCACAGCTCCTATGTTTTCCAGCAACACATACCTGGTATGATATGTGGACAGATGTCATTTGTGAATGCCTGATGTCTGATGCACAGCTCTCAACATCAGCGGAGCATGTATGACCAATCCAATACTCTTACACAGACAACCATCACAGCATACTGTGGCTATGAGGGGTGTACACACCTTTATTGATTTGACACACCCATCCTTGATCTGCCATGGGATCACATCACTGCATATCTTAGCAGTACATGAGCCCGATATGTGACATACGTTCTGTACTTTCACATGCAGTGTCTATGGAATGTGTTAGGAGTGCGGATGCTGACTGTGATGCATACACACCATGTGGGCATATGTGTGCACACCCTTATCATGACAGTTTATCGCACCTCTTGTTGTGTGTACTACAGCAGTCCCAGCATGGGTCATCTGCATTTGCCAGAGTATGTTCAGTCTGCCCTACACATGTCCCCCTATTCTTCATGATTGCAAGGTCTATTCATGTGCACATCCCTTGGTGTGCACACACTGCCATCACTATTGCTGTGTGGGTGGGATTATGGCTGCCACAGGTCCTGAACCTGACTCTGTGCAGATATAGCCAATCCTAGCATTCTAAGGATCGTGCTGCAGTGCACTGGTTTGTCATGCTGACACCCCCCCTCCATCAGCCTTTTTGCAGATGCATGACAAGTAAGCCCTACACATGTGTGTCACTTTGCAGTGTCCCATACACTGAACACCACATGTTACAGCCTAGTCCCAGCTGATAATGTGGACTGCTGTAATGCCTTATGCCATAGTGTATCTCTGCAGCAGTTGCCATTGTCCTACAGGTGTATATACACTGGTGTTGCACAATATATGGATGTTGTTCCGAACATGTCCCTACTGTAGGCCATATCTCTCACCATTATGTTACTCTTTGTGGACAGATTCCACAACGACAGGATGTTAGTTGTCATGCAGGTGTCTGACATACCCTTCCAATACACGACTATACCACACCAAAAAGTTTATTACATAAAGCTTTCGGGTCTACACCCTTCATCAATACCCTTCCAATACCCCATCATGGTCACCCCTGTGACACCGTGCATTTCACAGCTACAATACGTGCACATGTATAGCATGCATTCTGGGTAGGTGTGTCAGAGGTTTGCATGAAATATATCATCACCATTACATGCCCGGTGTGTTGGCAAGCATCTACATAAACCATACTCATCAGCTACAGGCTGCTGCCTTGATGGTATCCCAGAGGGACCTACATAAGAGGGTGAGAGATGCAATGTCAGTGGCCACACCTGTGCAGTATTTTAATACATCAACTGTACATTTCCACAATATTACCACATATGGACATCTGATTATCAGTACTATGCAGCAACACAATATATCTATGACATGTCAGATATGTATGATCTACCTGTACTGATGCGGATGTGTATGCAACAGTGGTCTACTGATGTGTCCTGTGGACTTACCTGCATGCTCCCCGGCCAGTGTGTGGGTGGCACCTACCTCCACAAAGGTGTCTGGGGGTTGGTGGCTGGCTGGACGGGCAAGTGCCACGAGGCTGGCCAGGAGCTGTTTCACATGTGTCAGGGGGGATGGATGGCATGGTCCCCCCCATGGTGAGATGATCCCCCCGGACTGCAGCAGCACACCAACAGGCATTGCGAAGCAGGTCAGAACAATGATGTCAGACCTGCTCATAACTGTGGTTGGGCACTCTGGCATCATTGACCCTGTGGACTAGGTCAATCCACAGAGCGGTCTGCTCCTGCTGCTCATGGGCCACCTGGCCAAACAGGACAGGGTAGTGCTGTATTAAGTGGGTGAGCAGTACCTCATTTTTGGCAGCTGAATATGATGGTAGCCATGCATGTGACATCTTGGCTGAAAGATATAAAGATGGAAACAGGTCTGAGCAACTCATACAGCAAGGTTACCACAGTTCTTAATACACATCTCTGTCACCCCCCCCACCATATCTATGACAACAAAACTGTACACACAACTCATTAGGTATAGCTACAGCTTACCTACCAGTGGGACAGATATTGTATTGTACCACACTTTCTGCTATGCATTTGTAGCCATGTTCCCTGTGTGGACACTATCATTGCTGGCCTATTACAGACTACTCACCTGCATGCCATTGTCAGGGCCACTATGATCCCATATATGCCTGTGGTATGGCTGCTTTGTGATTGCTGCACATCTGAAATTCTGTGTTATTGGGGATATCTATGAATGCTGTTGAACATGTTCCATGATTGTTTAGGCTATTATTACCAACATATGTTCTATAACAGTGACACAATAGCATGTATATGTACTACTGCCAAGCAGAACCACCTCTCCAAACCCATCTGCCCATGTTACCCATCCACATCACATGTGTGAACCACCCTGGGGCCTCGTCATGTACTGGCCCTGCAATACTGTCAGGTGGAACCAACCCAGGGGATGTTGACCCCCCAGGGGGCACACACAGACATGTTCCTGTCCCCTGATGTCAGGTCCAGGGTCTGTTTCATAACGGGCTCCACAGACACATGTGGAATGTGCTACATCATTCTAAGGCACCCAGTACACATTCACATGGCTGGCATGCTCCTCCTGCTCAGCCTCCAGGCCAGGCACCTTCAGGACGTGGACTGCTGTTGTGAGTAGCAGTGGTTGGGAGGCTTGTTCCCATTTTGTCATTATTGGGGCCCATGGGGCATCCACATCACAGATCACACACACCATCCAGGGTGTTTACTCACAACATGTGTCACATACCGCCCCTGTAGACTGTCCTCAGTATCTACCAATCCTGACCACCTCCACAACTATACCTGCCATACTTCCCCATATTCCCATTCCATACTTCACAGACGAGGGCAATGTGGTCTCAACAACGGGTTCACATGTGACATACCTGTCCATGTTGCACACACTGCCAGCTGTAGATATCTGTGTGTGTATTGCTATGTGTGCTGTTTCCTCACACGTAACATGCAGCACTGTGGTAGTAATACAGGGGACATGTATTTACATACATATATGTTTGTGTGTATTTGTATATATGTAGACATGTACATATAGGTATATTTCTATATATGTTTAGATATATGTGATGTATAGATGTGCTCATATATATGTCTACACATGGGTAGCTGTACATTTGTGGATATACATGTATATATATATATATATATATATATATATATATATATATATATATATATATATATATATATATATGCATACCTATATGTGAAGTACATTCAGACATTAGGTCCACAATCTCACAACACCTTCCTGCACAGCTGCACTGTTCTGCCTTGCTACAACACAGACATGTGCCATATATGGACACTGACATTAGGGGATATATGTAGGACCAGATTGCAGGTAACCCTATTACACACCATGGCATTCCTGTGTACTACATTACAGATTAACTTGAGTATCCTGCAAGGGGTGGGCTGTGGGTCCCACGTGTCCATCATAATGGAATTACTTCCACCACCAGCTATTGGCCATGTGATATACATACTTCCCATTATACAACACACACGATGATGGTTTACATCTTGTCAGTCAGTGCTGATCTGCACAGTTGACAGCTATGGCCCACTATCCACAGGGGCAGACACTATTGTCCATAGCAGTTGTTCAGTTGAACATCATTACAACAACACCTGATGGCACATATAAATCATTCCACATCATCTATCCCATTATTATGGACCAGGTCCTACATTCAATTAAATGCATATATACGTCATATACCTGTTGTGGGAATGATGTTTCTTCTGGATAGTTTGCTGGATGTTATTAATTTTTTTTTGCTTTGGCTTTGCTTTTGCCTTAGGCTTTCACTCCCTGTCTCTCTCTCTCTCTCTATATATATATATATATATATATATATGTATATATATATATATATATATATATATATATATATATATATATTTTGGTCTCTCTCCAGTAAATGGATTGAGCTGCTTTGAATAGATTGCAGCATGGATTTTGTAGGTGATGTTCATGATCAGGTGATGTCCTCTGTACTAGTCAATGACCTTCACTTGCTACCTGCATGCAGCATGCTGTGTAGTACTTCCAATTTCCACTGTCATGGCAACCACCTATTATAAATCCACACACCATGGTGGCATGGTCCCTTTACCTTTCCTGTATGATGGACATCCTTCCTGTTTGTGGGCATCAGTGTTACAAGCAGCAGGTAGCAATACCTCTCACAAGAGAACCTGCACACTCAGGCCAGCTACATATTTGTAGGAGGTTCCAGAACTACAGACAGAGTGTGAGTAGTGTTGTTGTATGCATTGTATAGCACTGGTGTTACAGGGCTTGTGTGTACATACTAGTTTAATTTGGAATGCAGTCTGTCTGCATAGCTCTCAACTGTGGGCCTATCCTCTTGATAGCCAGAGGTGTGCCTATTATGTTTTGTCTGTCCACCACATAGGTCTTGTGTCAGATATATCACTGGCAGTGTGTGTGTTGAGTGCTATCAGTACATGGCTACATCCATTTGTGTTCCTAACTTCATATTCTAGACTAAGGGTATGTTGCAGACTATCCTGTAACACCAGCAACTTGCTCAGTGTATGACAACAGTTTTACACTTATGGGCCTGTGTTCCAGCCTCTGTCCTCCACCTACATACCAGGCTTTGCACATCTGACATACTGTCAGGGGTTGTTCTGTAGTGTGCTTTGAGTATGTCATGCTGCCATTCCTGCCATAAGTCCACTGCTGTCGTGTCTCCCACACATACTGTGGAGTTGGGGCCGTATATGTGTGGGCTTCACCTACACAATACATGTGTGCCCTTATGCACTCCAGAGGCCAGTATATGTAACAGTGGTATATGGCCCTGTATTATTGAGTCTAGAGCTAGGGGGATGCACCATAACTAACCTAGGCTGTTACAACATGTGGGGGTATCAGGGGTGAGCTGCCTTAAGGTATCTGGATGCACATTACCATACAATCCACCTTGGCTTGGGTAAATGCAGGCCTACTGCCTCCTGCCATACAGACTGTTCTGTTTGTCAGTGTGATTGTGATGGTGTCAGTTATGCCTTGTTATGTAACAGTTACATTCCATTTTGTCGAATGGGTTCTTTATGCCCTAGGGATTGTGTACAGGGTGTAGATAGAGGCTGCTGAACTATACATATGCATTACTTACTGTTGATTGTTTGGTATCCTGTGGCCCAGTCTGTCTTTACTATTGTACTACTTAAAGGCCTTGGCCTGGACAGCAACATATGTAAACCTTTCCAGACTACTGTATTAGCATTACTCTGTTTACGTGGATGTCAGTGTCTAAACAGCTATATGACATGGCATATACAACTGTAATGGTACACAAATAAAGCTTTCCCATGTATGCAAACCTGTGTGTGGTGTTATATCCTTTGACCTCTTTGAGGGTATATGTTGCAGGCAATGGTTGTCATTTGTATGGGTGGCTCATACAGAGTACAGCTGGTAAGGTGGCAACTGTAGGCAAAGTGGCTGTTCCATATTGTCTGCACCTTCTACATACGTATCTTCCTATACACATCTCTGCATGTGTATGTGTAGTTACATATATATATCTATATATGTATATATATATATATATATATATATACATATATATATATATATATATACATACACATTATATATATATATATATACATACACATTATATATATATATATATATATATATATATATATATATATATATATATATCTATATAATGTGTATGTATATATATATATATATATATATATATATAGATGCATCTGTGTATATGTATCCTAGGGATGTTGATTACTTCCATATTGTATATTCCCTATGGGAGCCAGACTTTAATGCATGATATGTTACTAATACCAGCCTGACATCATACAGGTGGGATGGAGTACTGTTAACATCTTGTCCCCATGTCATGTCAGGTCCTGGATATGGGATATGCAACAGTTGGTAGTGAATTGCAGGGCAGATGTGTTTGGCTGTGTGGGGGAATATCTGTTTGTAAAAGACGTATGCTGTTTGGGGCCTTTCAACCCCATTAACAGTGCATGTGGACATATATGTTTTTGTTATGTTCCCATTTTTATCTACAGATGTATGTCCGTATATACCTGTATAGGTATATATATATATATATATATATATATATATATATATATATATATATATATATATATATCAATATCTACATATATAGATATGTTATATCTATTTAGCTATTAATATATATACACACACACATACATCTACATGTTGGAATACATTCCCTGTACTGTTGAATGACTGGGCTGGATGATATGTTTGTGAAAACATCAGGGTTATGTATATTGGACATGGCTTAGTGGTAAAGCAGTTTGTCTATGGTGTGCAGGATCCTGGGTTTGAGCTTTGCAGAGGCTGTTTATTTTGTTGCTGGGCAGGACAAGGGCCATTGGATACAGAGTGATTCAGGCACTTTTAAGCAGTTGTAAGCAGGTTTGCCTGGGTTCGTGCGGAGGTAAGTACTGCTAACTTCCAGTTACCATTTCTTATACTCAGCTTCCAAATTGCTTAACCTGTGTAGGCATTGCTTACCCCGGCACAAACAGGCATAAACTCGCTTACTGCTGCTTAAAAGTGCTTACTTCTGCTTACCCCCACACTAATTTCTTTAAAAGAAAAGAAAAAAGGGCTGATACAAAAGTGGTGAAAAAGGGGCACAATGAGGGAAAGACAGTAAGGAAAATAGCTAGGGATGTGCAGGAAGGGTGTAGGGAAGGTCCATAGCTGCTCATTTCTTCTACAGCAACAGCTGTGCATATACACTGAATTTGGAGGTAGATTTGGACACTCAAACCCCTGTGAGAGGGGTGAGGACAACAATAATAAGTTGTGATTCCAATTAGATCAGATTACGTGTCCAGTGGACATGTGTGGGAAATCGACAGCTATGTATGGGGTGAGATTTATTTTGGGAACAGATTGCCCTTTTTTTTTCAGGTGAGAGTGGGATGTTGGGGAGGGATAGTAGGTATATTTGGGGAGGTAGGTTGGGTAGGTTAACAGACAAGACAAACAAGATGCATACAGGGCCAGTATATGACACGTGGGGGGTAAACACCTTGATGGGGAGGGGTGTTGGGAAATCGGAAGCCCATGAGCCACCAGTGGAAACAGTGGGACTGAGGTCCCTACCCATGAGCAGTCACCACTGCACCTTCACAACCCCGAAGGTGGCTGTGCTGGGGGCTAAGTCGCAGATCCAGGATGACCCTCTAGTTATGACACACGGCCCTCAAGCTAGTGTAGCAGATCACCAAACTGCTGGTTGAGCTCGCTACGCACCATGACTTGGACCTGGCAATGGGTGACAGGTTCCTGTTCGTACCTGCTCCTGGTGGGGGTGAGCCCCATCCCCTGAGTAGGTTCCACCTGAAGGTGGTGCAGGACCAATGGATGAGGAGGTCCCAGGTTGGGCCCCAGACATGCTGGCGCCTGATGCCACGGCCAGCTGAGGTGGAATAGGTGGGTCCGCTGAGACCGGCCTTCCCAAACGTGCTGTAGTGTTTAGATTTTATAATCATATGTGGGTTAGTAATAGATTCATAGGTTCATAGGTTCATACTAGGCTATCTGCCCTAGGGCATTTATAAGCCTAGCCAGAGTGTGTTTGGCTTTTGCTACCCATTTTAAATTAATTTTGCTATGCCCTTTTTCGAGGTTAGTATACTGTGCCTCTGTCTAACAGTGACACAGAAGTGATACCCGGGGTAAACCTATGATCTCCCATCTACTCATCAATATTCCTCTTGAAGAGAGTCAGTGAGGGACTCTGCCTAACCTGGACTGAGATTTTATTCCAGAGTGAAGGGAGCCTCTGGGTTATGAATCTGTCCCTCCAGCATGTCCTATTTATTTCAGTGCTGAGGTTCAAATCTCTCGGGCACATAGCTTGATGGGATATGGATTTTCTGAGGTGCAGCATGTCCATTAATTCTGGGTTGGACATGGCTTTATATGTCAGGCACAGATCGCCTCTGAGCAGTCGGTATGCCACTGAATAGAGCTGGAGTTTCTTTAACCGGGCAGCATATGGCATCTGTTTGAGCCCTTTGATCCTGTTGGTGAGGTACTTTTGGGGTCTTTCCAGTTGCTGCAGGTGTCTGGTAAGGTACATCCCAAAAGGGGCATTGTACTCAGTTATGGGCCTGATGAGGGATGAGTAAAGAGGCACAATGACCTCCCCTGATCTAGATGTGAATCCCTACATGATTAGGTGGGCTATATAAAATGTTTTTCTAACCACTTTGGCCACGTGGTTGTCAAATGAGAGATTGCTATCAACTTGGGTCCCCAGGTCCCTAATTACTTCTTCTGTACTTAATGGATTACCACCTATGTGGTAATTTGTGGGCACTTTGTTTTTGCCAGAGGGGATGACTATACACTTTTTGGCATTTAGCTTGAGGCCATGGCTCTGGCACCAGTTGTCTGTTTCTATGAGGCCCTTTTGGAAGATGCTTGTGTCAGCTGGAGTGTCGATTATGGTGCCCAGTTTGCAGTCATCTGCAAACTTGGTCAGCCACAGTCCTTCCATGTTGGCCTGTACCTCCGAGAAATATATACCGAACAAGAGAGGTCCCAGGACTGAGCCTTGTTGGATGCCACTTGTAACTGGTTTGGAGTCTGACATGGCTCCAGCAATTCTAACCATGTGGGTTCTGTCCTTGAGCCAGTTTGCAACCCATCTAGTGACATAGGGGTTTATGTTTAAGCTGGTGAGCTTATCTATAATGCCCGAGTGGGGTATTGTATCGAAGGCTTTTGCGAGGTCCAGGTAGGCTGTGTGGACCACCTTTCCCTCGTCAATGGCCTTGGGGACTGTTTCAAAGAAATCAACCAGGTTTAAGAGGCAGGATCTGCCCTTAACAAAGCCGAACTGGGTAGGATCCAGTGTCTGTAGGTCCCCGATATCTTTATTTATGAGGTCCATGATGATCCTTTCCATAGCTTTGCAGACCAAGTTAGTCAGGCTTATGGGGTGATAGTTTCCAGGATCCGTTGAGGCACCACCTTTGTGGAGAGGGACCACTGTTGCTGTATGCCACTCTTTGGGTACATATCCTGTAGTAAGGCTGAGATTGAACAGTAGTTTTATGTTTGGGTTTAGCTCTTCTTGGAGTTCATGTAGGACTTAGCCCGAGACACCTTCTGGTCCCATTGATGCTGTGTTTTTTGCTTTGGAGAGGGCAGCTCTTACCTGAGCATCTGAGATGTCAGGGGGGCAGCACTCTTCTGGGATAGATATTTGCCCTTTTGGTGGGGAGGGGGGAAGAAGTTTGCGCTGAACATGTAATCTAGGATGTTGGCAATATCTGTGGGTTCGGTGTATTTTTTGTCATTTTGGACTAATTCTGAGCATATCTGGGAATTCCCTCCCAGGTTCCTAACATAACTAAAGAGAGCGTTGTGATTATCCTTAGTGTCCTGTGCAATTTTTCTCTCGAAGCTGGCCTTAGACGAATTTATGAGTGCCCGTAGTTTTTTGCTAATACTGATCAGAGATGCCTTCCCTTTTTGGGATTTTGCTCTATCATGTAGTAGCTTCCTCCTTCTATTGTATAGTTTGTTTATGGCTGGGGTCCACCAGACAGGACGTCTGCCTTTGGAGGATTGGGACTTGGTTTTATTTGGGATTGCATGATCCATGCATTCCTGAAGGTGTTCATAGAATGCATTTATAAAGGATTCTGTGGTCTGGGTCATATTTTCCACAGGCCCGGGGGCTTTGAAGGATTCCACCTTGGTTTTGAGGAGTGTGAAATTTGCATTAGAGAAGTTTTTCACTGTGGTTTTCAGGGCAGGGGTGGAGTCGGGATGTGAATATCCAGTGAGATTAGTTTATGGTCTGATCTTACCAATGAGGGATACACTTCTGGTCTGGAGCATAGAGTCCCCATGTTGGTGATGATCAGGTCCAGTATGTTTTCCCCTGTTGTGGGAGTGGTAATAAGTTGTTCCATAGCATTTGAGTTTATAAATTCTAGGAACCTTTGGGCTAGGGTGTTGGAGCTAGAGTAATGCTCCCAGTCTATGTTTGGGTAGTTGAAGTCGCCCAATATAATGGTGTTTGGAGAGACCTTCATATTTTCCAGTGTTCTCAGGAAGGCCGAGTGGGGTTCCTGGGTTTGGGAGGGTGGTCTGTAGCAGGCTATAAACTGGAAGGCAATTTTACCCACTGTTAGTTGCACATGGATAGTCTCTGATGCTTCGTGCTGTGCCACCAACCTGGAGGTGTGGGTATCTTTGACGAATATTGATACTCCCCCTCCTTTTGTGGTTCGGTCCAAGTTTTGGGGCCAAAAAGCATGGTATGAGGTATAACCTGGTAGTGCTGGGGTGCTGTCAGGAGCCTTGAACCAGGTTTCTTTTACTGCACAGATATCGATCTTCTCCATGCTAAGGAGAGTTTTGAGTGTGTGCATCTTGAGGTTTAGACTTCTGGCGTTGAGTAGCATTACTCTTAGTTTCTTATCCCTTGTGATACCTATGGAGGTGGGTTTGTCTTTTGAGCCTTGCCTAAAAAAGGCACTATGGGGGTAGAAAGAGCCTTTGCCAATATCCAAAGCCCAGGGTGACAGGTGCAAGCCATCCCTAGCGAAGCATTGTGGCTTGTCGAGCATGTCATCCCAGGCTGACAGGCATTGATCCCCTTTGAATGACACCAATACTTAAGCCAGTTGTTGAAATTGATCATCTTGTCTTCATATTGTGGCATCATTCTTGGTGAGGGTAATATGCTACTCAAGGTCAGGGTCATACCGGCCTGGGCTACATGCTCAGAGAGCTCCTCTATGTCTCTTTTCATGTAGTCCAGGGAGGTACGTCTCAGGTCATTCACACCAGCATGGACAATGACTGAGTCATATTTGTACTTGCCTTGGAGTGACCTAAGTGCTTGTGTTATGTGGCGGATCCTAGCGCCTGACAGGCAGCTCACCGTGACCTTTTCCTTGTTCAGCCTGGTGAGCGGGACGTCAGTGTGCCTGATGACAGAGTCACCTATTACAAGTGTATCAGGTGTGTTGTTTAGCCTTAAGGGCTGTGACTGTTCGGCAAACTAGCTTTGTGAGCTATATGTTGCACGTGTTTTGTTTTGGGGTAGCGGTTGCTTGGGTGTCTGCTTTGGAGATCTCTGCTGCTTAGGCAGATTTTTATTTAGAGCCTCTGAGTATGTTTTTGTGTGTTTATGTGTTTGGTTTGCTGTCGTGGTAGGTCTATGTGAGACTGGAATTGTAGTGAGTGTAGTTTCCTTCTCCTCCTGAATGGTTTCGCCAGTACTGAGTTGAGAGAGCTTAGCCTCCAGTATGGCTATATGGTTGCATCTCTCACATGTGTTGGAATTTGTTGGGAGGAGGAGAGGGTTGTCTGTGTACATGAGGCAGTTGTAACATTGCCTCAAGATTCCCAGATTCACCAGCTGGACCAGAGAGGAGATTGACAACTGACCTTTGAACACGCTAGAATAGTATTGGGAATTCCTTTATAATTGAAAAAAAAAGGGCTAATGGGGAACAAGGTACTCAAGGGGAGTTTGTGAGGATGTAGTGCTTTTAATATTTTAGTGCTGACTTATATAATTGCTTTAGTGAGCAAGTGCCAGGTAACTTAAATGCAAAAACGACAAACAGTAACTTTCTTTCAAGTGAAACAAGGAAATAAGTACTGTCAAAACAAATCTGGCGATGAATCCAAAGGACCAGAAAATGAGAACACAATGGTGTTTAGTGCTTTCATTCACTAAATTTAATCGTGAACTTCTTCAGAAACCATACATACTATTACCCAAGCTCCCTTAAATATTAAACAATACAGAAAATGACGTCAACAATTAAACAAATACATTTAAGACCACTTAAAAATATGAAATGATGTAATGTAATATTTTGTATATACCTTATGAGGCTGTCTAATCTGAATATATATTTAAAAAACATTTAAATAAATGAATTCGCGTTTCAGGGAAATAACAAGCAAACAAACAACAAGCATACAAACAAAGCTAGATTCAGCAGGCCTGGATCTAGTCTATGCTACAGCAAACAAGGTGTACCAATTTCAGTAAGAAGCAGTTCAAATATGCAGGCACTATAAGCCTTTAACCAGAAATTCCCAGCTCAGAAGGGTAGAGTCCAACTACTCCTCCCACAAGAGTGCAGACCACAAACCCTTCTAATGTAAAATAACTGGCCTGAAGCCCAAGTGCTTAAACCAGAATTAATACACTTTTAGAATAACAGACACTGAGCCCTCAATCAGCAGTTCCCAACTTAGAAGGATGTAAGCTACCTGTTCTGCCACCACAGTGCAGACCACAAACCTTCTTAATGTAAAACAACTGGTCTGAAGCCCAAGTGCTTAAACTAAAAGGCTTAGAATGAGATACACCAAGCAGTAATAAATACAATTGAGTACTTTTAAGATGATGCAAAAGCAAAATAAAGTAGGAAGAAACACAAATACAGTAAAAGCAGAAACATTTTTTTTTTCAGAAAAGTAGCAAAAACAGTAGTAAAAAAATTCACATGCAATGCAAGCTGGCACACTTGATTATGTAGCAATATTAGTCCACACACAGTTTGAAAAAATGTAATTAAATTAAAAAGGACTAAAAGCAAGTGCAGAAAGGGATTATTAGGTAGAATGCGGTAAAGAGATGTGACTGGGGGAGTGTCCTAGATCAAATCTACAGTGGGGCGGGCACTGCAAAAGCCACCAAATTTAAACTACAACCAAGAACAGGGAGGGGAAACCAGTTTCAACAGAGATGTGAGGAATCAGAGTGCAAATTATAAAACCAAAAAAATATATACTGATCTCTGTATATTTGCAGAACAGTAAGACAACAGATATCTAAGCAACAATTTAGCTTTATAATATGGAATAATACAGAAAAATATACTCAGCTCTATATATTTGCAGATAGTCTTGTAAGGCTGTCTCTCAACACACAGGTTCTAGTAATAGTCAACACATTCCAGGGTTAGGTATAATAGCATGCATAGATATTCCCATTAACCCAGACACCAGATACAGAACAGTTGCGTAGCAAATGGAACACATGCATATATGGGATCACAGTGCTAATAACATCAGCATGCAGGTACATTGATGGCACTATGCCACCAATGTTGGAATAATTCAATATAGCACATGTATGGAAACAAATTTAAATATTTATCAACCAATAGGACATAATCAGAATAGTGGAGTCATTACATACCAGTTGAGGTGGGTAAGTAGTTTATTGTTGGAGATATGGTGGGGGGAGAGAAAGATGCCAATTAACAACTAGTATATTCCTGTAGTCTACATTACTTTCCTAGTCAGTGCTGTTATCTGTACCTTACAAGTATTACTACTCTACCCTATAGCTTTAGTTTGGACAGTGATATGGCTGTCGTCATCGTTATACATGAACTGGTTTTACCTGCAGTATACACCTGTTACCTGTTATCAGGGGCGGCTCGTGGCATAGGGCTGCCAGACTGCAGCCCCCTCAAAAATAAAAAAGAAAGAAAAATAAGAAAGAAAAATGAAAAATAAAAAAAAAAATATTTTTTCAAAATTCGCGGACTTCGCGCATGCACCGAGTCCTGACTACTGTCAGTCTATGCGCATGCTCAAGGCAGTCCGGCCGTCCCCATAGGGGGACACAAGGAGACGTCTGTGCACTTTTACAGTGCACAGACTCGCCAGGATTATGGGTCACGTCCGGACTGCAGAAGCAGGGACTCGGGACAGAGCATTAGGGATCTCGTCGGGAAGGAGCATTAGGATCTCGCGGGTCTTTCAGTATTGCGCGGGAAGAATGTACATTAGCTGGATGTGTTCAGGTAAGGTGCCTTTTAATTTACAATGTTTATTTGTGTGTGTATGGTGCTTGTGCTTTACTGGAGTTTGTGTATGGTGCTTGTGCTTTACTGGAGTGTGTGTGTGTGTATGTGTGTGTGAAAATGCCCCAGGTGCTTATGGTGGTGTGGTAGGGAATGCCTCAGGCTTGAACCCTGTACCCAGGTGTTAAAGACTTGAGTTCCCTACCCACCACCATTTGTAAAAAAATTTCAGATTTTTGCCTCATATTCAATCTGATCTGTTCCTCATAATATCTGTGGTTTGTAAATGTTGCCATGCTTGATATTTGATGGTGTAGTAGTAGCATTGTTGCCTCACAGCTGCAGGTTCTTGGGTTTGATTCGTGGCTGGGGTTCCTTCTTTGTGGGGTCTGTATCTTCTCCCTGTGTTTGTGTGGGTTTGCTTTTGTGTCCTCCCATGTTACAAAGACATGTCTGCATTATTTCTTCCTGGGCCTCTGCTGAAAATTGTTTATTTGTTCCAAGTCAGACTGTCCTGATTAAAAAATGTTAAATAAAATTGACAGGCATTTGAATTTCAGACTTAAGGGTTTCTGAATGTTTAATTCCTTGCGTATTTGATGGTGCAGTGGTAGTATTGTTGCCTCACAGCTATAGGTTTTCTGGTTTGATTCTTGATTGGGGTGGTTTCTGTGTGGAGTCTGCATCTCCTCCATGTGTTTGCGTGGATTTGCTCTGGTGCCCTGCCATTTTACAAAGACGTGTCTGCAGTTTTAATCCCTGCTGAAAATTGGTTTTGTTCTGTCCGCAGTAAAATTGACAGGCATTTGAATTTCAGACTTCAGGTTTCTGAATGTTTAATTCCTTGCATAATTGATGGTGCGGTGGTAATATTGTTGCCTCACAGCTATAGGTTTTCTGGTTTGATTCTTGGTTGGGGTGGCTTCTGTTTGAGTCTGCATCTCCTGCCTGTGTTTGTGTGGATTTGCTCTGGTGCCCTGCCATTTTACAAAGATGTGTCTGCAGTTTTAATCCCTGCGTCTCTGCTGAAAATTGCTTTTGTTCTGTCCGCAGTAAAATTGACAGGCATTTGAATTTCAGACTTCAGGTTTCTGAATGTTTAATTCCTTGCATAATTGATGGTGCAGTGATAGTATTGTTGCCTCACAGCTATAGGTTTTCTGGTTTGATTCTTGGTTGGGGTGGCTTCTGTCTGCATCTCCTCCCTGTATTTGTGTGGATTTGCTCTGGTGCCCTGCCATTTTACAAAGATGTGTCTGCAGTATTAATCCCTGCGTCTCTGCTGAAAATTGTTTTTGTTCTGTCCGCAGTAAAATTGACAGGCATTTGAATTTCAGACTTCAGGTTTCTGAATGTTTAATTCTTTGCATAATTGATGGTGCGGTGGTAGTATTGTTGCCTCACAGCTATAGGTTTTCTGGTTTGATTCTTGGTTGGGGTGGCTTCTGTGTTGAGTGTGCATCTCCTGCCTGTGTTTGTGTGGATTTGCTCTGGTGCCCTGCCATTTTACAAAGATGTGTCTGCAGTTTTAATCCCTGCGTCTCTGCTGAAAATTGTTTTTGTTCTGTCCGCAGTAAAATTGACCGGCATTTGAATTTCCAACTTCATGTTCTTCAGAATACATAGTAGCACAACCTTTTTTTTTAGCAATTTTCGAAGTTTATAAGATGAATATTTTAAATTTGTCCCTATTTTGGGATCTGTATTCCCCCTTTATGGGCTTCGTCCAGGTTTTGTGCTAAGGTTGACAGCTATGGCAAGAACTGAATTCACTGAATATGTTTGAGGGCTGTATTCCCTCATTACTGGGTTTGTCCAGGTGTTTTGTACTAAGAGGTTGACAGCTATGGTGAGAACTGAATTCACTAAATGATAGCCATTTAAGTTTCAGTCTTCCTCTTTTTACAAAGCAGCTGATGTGGCGTAGTGGTATGTTACTCTGACTGTTTTTTGCTCAGGGACCTTGGCAGTAAAATATATGGTGGCAACACAACATTTTATTCTAGCAACTTTCCAAGATTATACAAGCAATGTTTAATGTGTCTCTGTTTTTGGGCTTTTGACCCCCCCCCAATACATTTTGGCTTTTTCCAGTTTTCTTGAGCTGCGAAGTTGAGATGCAGTTGAGTATTGAGTAGATTTTACAAGGAACTGAGAGCTGCAGTGGAATAGAAGGTTAGTGCTTTGCCAAGTTAATACTATAGCACAACAGACTGTGTACTTGCTTTTGATGCAGAAGGTTGTGGGTTCTACTCCCACAAGGGGTAGATACTGCCGTACTGAGAATGTTCTCCTTGGTGAAGATACTAAATATGAGTTCGTTATCAGTTTGTCATCCATTTCCTTTTGCAATATTATTACTAGCTTATCATTTTTTTAATGTAATATAGACAATTTATTCCTGAGGGGCAACAGACACTTTATTTTTCGATGAAACCATGAAATATAAAGGTGATTGCTAGCAGCAACCACTTCATTAGTTACAGATTTCTTTAATGTGGAATTATTTAGATGACTGACTTCAGAGATTGTGCATATTTACTGATAATGGACTGTAGAATTGTGCATATTTACTGATAAAGGTGGACTGTAGAATTGTGCATATTTACTGATAATGGTGGACTGTGGAATTGTGCATATTTACTGATAATGGTGGACTGTGGAATTGTGCATATT
Organism: Protopterus annectens; assembly: GCF_019279795.1. Taxonomy (NCBI): domain Eukaryota; kingdom Metazoa; phylum Chordata; order Ceratodontiformes; family Protopteridae; genus Protopterus; species Protopterus annectens. Next base: position 1,818,443,770 of record NC_056725.1, read on the forward strand.
TACTAATAATGGTGGACTGTGGAATTGTGTATATTTACTAATAATGGTGGACTATGGAAGTTTGAGTAGACTTTTTATGATAAATGTTCTCAACTGGGCAGTTTTGCCATTATGGGTGCATATGGTTTGTTTCATTGCTTACTGGAAAAATGTTCAAAACAAATTTAAAACATCCTGTAACAAGTGTACTGTATTGTACAAGGAATATAATTTTAGTACAATGAGGAAGGTGTATCAAAGAGCACATGTATGTTTCATATGCAAGGAGCCTATGATTCGAAAACAGCCCAAAATTAATCTTTATCTGCCACTGGCAAAATGTATTTTCTTTGAATGTGGGTTTCAATGCTGTTTCAATGAATGTGAGTTTCAAGGGCAGAGAAGTTTTAATGCTAAGTTTTCATTGTGAGACTGCATTGCTTTGTTTAACAGATGACTTCGTGTTTGTGCTGTAAAATACAAAATAAAACTTTCAAATGAAGTCCAACTCATCATAAAAGTAAAGCAGTATGCACATTAGTGTTTATGGTAAATGGAGTGAAATAGCCAAGTATAATGGTTCATTGGAATGGCTGCAGAGGCTCCATTCAACCATTATTTTGTCAGGGGAAGGGCAGCAAACTCAGACAGTCCCAGCTGGACTGTACCTCGCAACTGTCCATAGTTTGGAAGAATGAGTAGATTGTTGCTTCTTATTTTGGTTTGTTCATAAAATTTGTAGTTTTAATTCCTAAATGATTTGCCAGAAGTCACTCTAAGTTTCAGACTTCATAACCTTCAGAAAAATGCATGTTAAAGTAAGAGCTGTTCTATCAACTGTCTCAATTTATACAAGAGCAATTTTAGTACTGTTTATATGTGCCCCAATATATTTGGCCTTGTTCAGATTTACTGCATTAACAGGTTGAGAGGTACATGCAAATAAATTGCTTTATAGAATTAGGCATAGCCAACCTCTCAACTGTCCCCAATTTTTGGCTCAAAATGTTGCTCTTCCTTATAATCCCTCCAAAAATAGCAATTTTGGAAGAAAACATGGAGGGTTTACAATTAAGAAATAACTGTAATAATCAAAGTTATAGATTACTTGAAATGCATGTAGATTCTTTTATATTTTGTCAGCTGCTCAAGGTAGCAGTACTAATATTAAAGTGTCCCTTCTTTGACAGGTAGCAGCTGTATTGTGTGTCTATTTTATATTTTTGCATCACGTTTTGTCCATTTTCATAAAATTGTGTTTTTGGCAAATTAGTGACATCACTAAAGACTGAAGTTAGAAAATGACAGACATTTGAGTTTTAGATTTTATACCCTTCAGAAAATTCATACTAATGCAAGACCTATTCTATTATCTTTCTAAGTTTATTAGAGCAATATTTAAAATTGTCCTTATTGTTGGGCCTTTGTCCCACTTCTGTGTATGGCTTTGTCCAGATTTCTTGCTCTTGAGGTTGAGAGGTATGACAAATGTGTCAGGGCCATCACAGTCAGCCAGAGAGATTTCAAATTGTGACATGCTTGTTGCACCCCACTCCCCATGTAGTGACTCTGGATGTGTCCAAGCAAGGCAAGGAGTAGTTGTATCTACCTTGGATGGGGAGGACACACTGCATAAGTACTACAGTGGCTTTTCATCTGTCCTTGATTTTGCAGAATGGTCTGGTTTCTGTCATATTTTTGTACTGTTGATTTATGCTTATTACTCAAAGTGCCTGTTGCTCTGTGTTTTAAGTAGCAATGCTTTAATGACCATAAGGTAAGCTTGTCTGAGATCGTAAGATGCAAGTAAGCTTTAATAAGCATACTGTTAAAGAATTGCCAACATTGAAAGCCTTTCTGTTGTTGCCATGCAGAGAATACTTGACTAGATAATGTATAAGCCTTGGGTATTAAAGGACAGGATTCCATTATTTTAAAAAGCTCATTACACTTGTTGGAGACTTCCAGTCATCTCTACAGACTTTACCCGTAAACTAAACAGAATGCCAATCATGTGTGGTCCATAACCTGTACAGTAATCCTTTAAGCAATGTATCTTGAGCTTGTTTCTTGTTTGCTTTTCATTTTTACTTTTATCATGTTTTCCCATGAAACAAGTTGTCAGGCAGCAGGTCTTTTTGGATAAGAAACATTTTTACAAGTGGGGGATCACATAGATTTCTACTTTCAGCATGTTACTTGGTACTTTAATAAAGCTGAATATATTATAATTAGGACTGCAGTGCAAGGAGAAGTGGTTTGAGTTGAGTGCTTCTGGTTTTCTTATACTTGATTTTGACTGGCATTCCAGTAATGTATTTAAAAGTAATTTATTTTTCATGCCTCACAACCTTTTGTTTCCATCTAGATATTAAGTAAGCTGTCATGCAGCCAATGCATTGAAATATTTTTATTCTTCTACACTTATTTTTGTCTTGATTGGACTTTCATAATGATGGTTTGCCACCCAGGGCAGCGTATTTAATTAAAGTTAGTTTTTTGTGGTTTTGTGCATAGCTCCTCCCCTTTCTGGTTGACCACACCCCCTCCCCTTGACCCCACCCATTCAGCTGTCTCCTGCAGCCCCCCTGTGATTTGAAGTCACCAGCCGCCACTGCCTGTTATACCTGTGGAGGAAATGCTTGTTAGCACTAACTAACTAACTGTTTCTACACATTCTCCCAGATTCCGGGTTGATGTTGTGCACATAGCTGTCCATCTCTTCTCTTTCTGCACAGACTCTGGCCATGTCTTGACCACATGCAGGTGTACCGGGACATATCTAGACTATTGCCCTCTTCAACCTTTAGTGACTTACCACACACATATACATGCTTTCCTACACAGTTATATTATGTAGCACAGTGTGGGTGACAGTGATCAGTGATACTTTATTATTCAGAGCAACTGCAACACTCACAATTCCATACAATACCAGAGTAAACAGTACCAGTACAGGGTATCAAGGTTTCTATTTTTCAGCACATTGTTCGTATCCGACTTACCTGTGGGAGCAATGTTTGTTAGCACTACTTGAATGTTGCCACACAAAGTACCAGATTAAACATTAGTATTATGCACATACATCTCACTCTGTTACTGTACACACTCTGGTCACAACGTGACAACATGGGGGTGTAGATAGGACATACATGGCTTATTACTCTCATAAAAGTTTCAGGAGCTGCTAGAGTGACAGGTTTGTTCTCATAGATGTGTGACAATCAGCTGTATTCCCTGTTTGCTGCCTTAACATCTGTGGTCATCCCATAGACTTCCCAGGGGGACAGGGTGACAGGCCACAGACATGGGCCCATATAGTGGACATTCTGGTTTTATCTGTACAGTTGTGGGGTATGATTCTGTATGCAGCCTACTTCCACTCCCAGGATTCAGACCATGGCTGTATCTGCTACAACTTAAACACTGTCCATCAGAGTTGTGTGTGCTAAACAGATAATGCTGTATATCTCCTTTCTGCCTCCTGTCTTATAATTATCCTGTGGTTTTGCATTCTGACCTTGTATTACAGCACTCTTATACAGGTTTTCCTAGACAGTTATATTTTGTAGGACAGTGTGGGTGACAGTGATGAGTAATACCTTATTATTCAGAGCAACTGCATCAGTCACAATGCCATACAATACCAGAGTAAACAAAACCAGTACAGGGTATCATTCTTGTATTTCTGGGTACAGTGTTGGTATCTGACAGACCTGTGGGAAGAATGTTTGTTAGCACTATCTGAATGTTGCCACACAGTACCAGATTTCACATTACTATTATGCACATACATCTCACTCTGTTACTGTACACACTCTGGTCACAGCTTGACAACATGGAGTTGTAAATTGGACATACGTGGCTTCTTACTCTCATAAGGTTTTGGAGAGTTGCTAGTGTGCCAGCTTTGTTCTCATAGATGTGTGTCAATCAGTTGTATCTCCTGTTTGCTGCCTGTACGTCTGGGATCATCTCACTGATTTCCCATGGGGACAGGTTGACTGGCAACAGATATGGGCCATTTTAATGGACACTCTGGACATATATGTACATTTGTGGAGGTATGAATCTGTATGCAGACTGCTACCACTGCCAGGATTCAAACCATGGCTGTGTGTTAAAATTACAACAGTTCACATCCCAGTTGTATGTGTTATTCAGGTTTTGTTGTCTGCCTTTTACCTGTTTTCTGTCTATGTGTCTCTCGGTTGTACTAAGTGGTCTCTTGGGATTACACCAGTCATAATTAGGTATTCCTGCACATTCTATTTATGGTGCATGTGTGGGTAACAGTGCTTAATACAATAGTACTATTACGTGATTGCAAATCTACATTACCATATGATACCAGAATATACACATGCAGTCCAGCAGTTAGACCTTTATTGTCAGGCTATTATGCTTTTATTTACATATGAAGAATATGAGACTTTTCCTGCCATATTCTCTGATGTATGCAGTACTTGCCTTACACAATACAGGTTTTATATAGGCAATTAATTTACTAATACTTTTAGATTTATTTCCTATGACAGTACATGCAATAGTATTACTAACCTGCCTCACATCACAACCTTTCCAGGCGACTTCCATGGGCCTCCTGGTTCATGGCCCACTCACTTGCAGCTGTGGAGGACATAAGAGAAATATTTAGCTATACCTATCCATGATATACATGAGCTGGCAATTATTACACACATAGTGGGGTGATACTTACACAGAGCTGGGACAACCCCTGCTGTTCTAGCCTCTTGGATCCACTGCTCCAAGAGGTCCCCCTTACACCGCTTCAGGTTGGCATAGTGATGCCTGACCTGCTCACCAGTTCAAGGAATGCCAGTGGCACTGGTGAGGTCACGGGCGAGACGGTCCCAGGCTTATATATGGAACTCTGGTACTGGCCCTGCAGCAGTCTCTGCTCATGGTCTTTGATAAGGAGTCCTGCCATGTCTCTGGACTCCTGGAAGCACCAGCACTGCACCCAGAAGTGCACACCTTCTCTCCTTACTGCCGTTGTGCCTGCAAGGAGAAGCTACAACCAGTTATGAGATGTATTCCCGCCTGTTGGGTTTAAGTATGGCCAATTTCCCACACTTTTCTGTGATTGGCCAGTTTTGAAAAGGCTCGGCTATGGGCAAACCTACTTACCTAAAGCTGGCATTGTTTAAATGGGTATAACACTGGGCACATTGAGTTAGCTGGCCTACACATTACTTACACCACCTAAGCTGGCCTGTACAATGCTTAGCATTGCTTACATTATACTTTGCATTATATTTTCTTTTTGGCATTGATTTATTATTCATTACATCTTATATATATATATATATATATATATATATATATATATATATATATATATATATATTTATATGCCTGGTACCCATGATTCATGTGTACATACACTATATGGGGTCCTTGTGTTTTATTGGGGACTTCAACACTCTATTACAATTACACCTCTCTTCTGGGCTTACTGCTGTACTCCAGTTCACATATTTATGTTATGTAGTGGGTTATATAACATATGACTGTATACTGATTCCTTTCTCAGGTTCAGTTTGATTTTACTATACCGGGGATGCGTTTGGTGATACCTCATTCTTCTGTATTGTTGTGATGGCTTGGTGGTTAACTACTGTGTCTATAGTGTATAAGATCCTGGGTTTAGGACCTGCAAGGCTGTTTATTTTGTTGCTGGGTAGAACAAGGGCCATTGGATACAGAGTGATTAAGGCACTTTTGAGCAGTTGTAAGCAGGTTTGCATGGATTTGCTTGATGGTAAGCAATGCTAACCTCCGGTTAAATATGCTTACAGAGAGTTAGCTTAAAATTTGCTTAACCTGTTTGCGCATTGCTTACCCCCATGCAAGCAGGCTTATACCCACTTACTGGTGCTTACATATGCTTACTACTACTTATTGGAGCTTACACTTGCTTACTAGTACTTACTCCGCTTACAAGTGCACTAATTTAGACAGTAATATCTAATGGTTCTTGGGAAGGTGGGGGATTTGGAACCTGTATGGAGTTGTCATTCATTACACATTTTACCTTCCATTTGTATCCATGAATCCTGTGCACATATACTGTGTGGGGCACATGTGCTTATCTGTGGACTTTGCAGCATTATGACACTGACACCTCACATCTGCATTTAATGCAGTACTCCATTTCACAAATATATGTTATTTAATAGGTTATGCAACTAAAATATTGGTCATAATGTGATTTGCCATGGAAAATGGAATGTGCTGGAGTGGGACTTGAACTGGGAATGCCTGTTCACAAGGTGAAGTCTCTGCCCACTACATTATTGCTATACTGCTTCATTTGCATATATCCTCCTTGTTGTCCTTTTCAGCCATTTAAGCTGCATTAACTGTAGCTAAGCATTGGGCACACCCGCACACCTATGGTTAGCTTTAATCGGATACATAAAAAAAAAAGGTTTGTGTATTTTATATGTATTGACTATTGCTATTCTACACATGGGGAATGTTGCTGGGGATATGCGGACACCTATGAGCGGTCTCGTTCATTCCTTTGGCCTTTCTGCTGTTCTTCATTGCGGGGGCATGTATATTCTGAGAGGTCTGCTCTCAGACATGCCCCCTGTACTCCTACATGCTCCGTGTAAGATTAGGAGCTCAGGCAGCGCACCTTCATTAATATGCATGGTGTGCTGCCATCCTGCTCCTAAACGGCCACTTCTGTGCAGGACAAAGCTAGTCCTGCATGGAAGAATAGTAAATCTGGGAGAATGTGTTACTATAATGTGCTGATACAATACTGCAAACTTAACAGCACTTTGCAAATGTTACTAATTGCAAAGCTCATGTATTGGTAAGGAGAGGCTGCAAACCCTTAGTCCCCAGACTGGTAGTAAAATAGCTACTTCATAATGATACGTACAGCTGGATTAAAAGGGAGATGCAGCCCCTTTACACAAACACACACACACACACACACACACACACACACACACACACACACACACACACACACACACACACACACACACACACACACACACCTACAGATTAATTTTAATAAGGTCAGTGTTGTGCAGCAAGCAACAGAGTAATTTAATGTTACCAACACATCAAAGGTCAGAGATGTGCAGCAAGGAACATAGTAATTTAATGTTACTGACACATAACATCTATTTATTTTAATAAAAATCAGTACACCAATCTGATTTAACAGTGAAATAACCTGCATAATATTAAATAGTACATCAACTAAACAACTTATTGCACAGTTTTTGTGAAGAGTTAATAGTCTGTTACAGTCTTAATAGTGCAAGCAATTTCTGTTCAGAAGTTTAAAATTTGACATCTACATGTCACTGCTGCTGTCGATCAATGATGCTGGGACTGTCAGTCACGAAGCTTTTGTCCTATAACCTGTGCAGAAAAAAATAGGGGGTTGTTTTTCTTCACTACTGACAATATTCCCACATGAAAACATATTTCCTAGGTACATCAGGTGGGGAGACTCAACCTCTGGATCCAATAACAAACACATAACCAAAGCACGACTAGACACTTTCCTTTCTAGCTCATAGACAGTCTGCTTATCTATATGGTAGCTACTGCTTAGTGAGGGAAAAGACTTCAGAAAAGTAAATCAAAGTACAGCTATGCACACTATTTAAAAAGAGAGACACCTGCATAATACATCATGTAAAATTCCTTTAAACTAGTCCTAAATTTACAGACAGAAGCTCTGTAACACACTGAATGTTTTTATTGAAAAATTATTTGTGCAAGTATCTGTTAAGCTTTTAAAACATTCCTCACCAATATTTCAAATCAAATGTCCGTTAACTACCCCATCAGTCTACACTTAGTTGATTATAAATGGAACAGCTCAAGCGTACATCTGACATAAATAACCTCTCAAAAAATCTACACAGTTCCTAAAAGGACTTGCCCACCAAATGAAAAAAAGAGAAGCAACAGACACCACACACAAATAACTAATTTGAATTAAAAATAAAATTCTCTGAGCAAAAAATGCTCGCAATGAGTTTGCCACCCCCCACCCCAAAAAAAAAGTTAACTGCCTGCGTACTTTGAATATGAAAAAGAAACCTGCTCAATGGGTTTTGGGGAGAAGAAATCAGTGAGGTTTGAAAATCCTCAACTACAGCCCACTCCTCAGGAAGCACCCAGCCTGCAGCATTATTACCATCATTATCACAATAGTTAACTCAATGCAACTGACTCTGATAAAGTTTTACATCTCTCCACCTCTTTTAGATGTACCCTGACAAAGTTTATAAGATCTCCCACGGTTCTGGCAACCATGCAAACTTCTTACTTGGTTCTGAATGCCCTGTAAACTATCCCTAATCAAAACACAGTGGTGGCAGCAATGCTACCTGTAGAAATATACATCACTCTTCCCGACAGACAAGCCCAACTTTCAGGTCACTTCCTTCAGCTTTCAAACTTGAGGAAGAGCAGAGCACTCCCAGAGTTTCTTTTCCATGCTTCCCTCCAGGCTGGTGGTCTAGAGCAGCTGCGCTCCCACTTGTTTTTAAAAATTTGTATGAAAGGACAAAGGCACTTCACACCACACAAAAGCTCTCACAATTAAAGTGATGTGAAGCGGAAAAAAATTGCCGAACTGTGAAACCAGTTTGAGCAGTACAAAAGAAAAAGTCTGTGGAAAGCTACCCCAAGCTCATCCACGTGCATAACCAACACTTTTCCAGTAGTAGTAGGGAGGGGAGGCCACTAACACTTTACTGTGGGAGGGTTTCCTGAGTAAGCAATCAGGGACCAGCTGGCTTTACTAAGACAGGAAATAGCTGCACTTTTTCCAATGACGGGACAAGGCCATTTCCAGAACACTTTAGTAAGACCTCTGAGTTTGTACATGGAAAATTACATGAAAGAAGCTGATGACTGTGTGCAAGTAGAGGGGAAGGTCATGAGGTCTCTTAGAAATATCTGGGGGATCTAAATTATTAAGTTGTTTACTGCAGAGCTGATGCTAAGTTTGGTCATTACTAGCTGAACTACAAAGTCTTTCCTTATTAAAATGAAAATAAAAAAAAAAATCCAGTTCCCAAAGTTGTCTTTAAGCAAAGTGATTTATTTTTATACAGGGAAAATAGCAGAAACTCATCTTTTAATCTGTGTGTCCTTAAGAAAAGTGACTTATTTTAGACAGGAAAATCAGAAAAGTACATCTTTTAATATGTTCATACATTTTAAACCTGTACAGTCTATATTTAGGAACTTATATGGTATCCTTCACCGTGTTAATCTGTACAAGCATCTTTGGTCTGAGGCAAACATTCATTTCGGAAGCATTAGAGTACATTGATTGGCAGATAAAATGCTTTAAAGGACCTAAAGATAATCTGACTAAATATGGAAAGTAATGCAGGGTCTGGTAATGAATTCAGATAACTCCTAGAAGGTAAAATCTTAGGCTTGGCAAAGTAGAAGATGAGAATGAAGTGTTATAGACTTAACCTTTAGCACGGCTGCAAAATAAACAGCGAACTAATAAGCTTAGTAAATAAGCTTATTAGTTTGTGGTTTATTTTGTGGCTAAGCTTATTAGTTCGCAGCACCCCTGCGAGGAAGCCATGGCTCCCCAGGGCACCATGGCACACTCTTTGTAAACCCCTGCCCTAAGGCAAAACAGCATGCCCAACACACTGGTCATAGGTGACTCGATAGTGAGGCACACTGATGTCCCACTCACTAGGTTGATTAAGGAGAAAGTAACAGTCAGCTGCCTGTCAGACACCAGAATCCACCACATAATACATGCACTCAGGTCCCTCAACAACAGATACAAATATGACTCTGTCATTGTGCATGTAGGTGTGAATGACCTGAGATGTACCTCCCTGGACTATATGAAAAGAAACATGGAGGAGCTCTCGGATTATGTAGCCCAGGAGGAGCAGAATCCTACCATCATCCAGAATGATACCACAGTACAAGCAGAAAATGATTGATTTCAACAACTGGCTACGTCTTTGGTATCATTCTAAGGGGATTCCATATCTGCTGCCTGGGATGACATGATTGACAGACCTTGATGCTTTGCCAGAGATGGCCTGCATCTGTCAGCCCTGGGCTTCTGGATACTGGCCAAGGCTCTTGCTACCCCTATAGAAGTTTAAATCTCAAAATGCACTCACTTGTAGCACTCCTTAAAATGGAGAACACCAACATTTGTGCCGTAACAGAGACCTGGTTCAAGGCAGCAGAAACCACCCTTGCACTACCAGGCTATAACTTATTCCAAACCTTTCGGTCCCAGAAAATGGACTGAAACACCAAAGGCGGTGGTGTTCCCATATTCTTAAAGGATGTGCACACCTCTAGACTGGTAGCCAAACATAATGCATCTGAGATACTTCAGGTGCAGCTAACATTGGGTAAGACAGAGATTCAGGTTGTAACCTGATATAGGTACCCAACCATGTCCCAAGATTCACAATACATGTTCCTAAGCAGCCTGGAGAATATTAGGGTCCAACCTAACACTCTTATACTGGGCGACTTCAACTACCCCCCTCCATTAACTGGGAAAACTATTCATATATAAATATACTTGCCCAACATTTCCTGGAATTCATTAATTCCAATGCCCTGGACTAGCTCGTTCTTGCCTCCACTAGAGGTAGCAATATCCCAGACCTGGTCATTACTAACATGGGTGACCATTGCTGTACACCAGTAGTCAAATCCTCCCTGATTAGTTCCGACCACAAACTAATCACCTAGGAAATCCACATCTCCCCCCCCCCCCGCAAAGGTAACCACCATGAAAAACTTCTCCAAAGCTAACTTTCGGCTCCTAAAAACAGAGGGGGCTAACTTCATGGCACCCATGCAAATGGAGAATAGTTTCATGACCGACAAATAATACACCAATGCACTGTATGAACATGTACACAAATGCATGGATCTCACCATACCCTATAGAACCAAGTTGCTCTGCTCCAAAAAAGGAAGCCAATCTGGTGGTCCCCTGCCATAAACAAACTCTACAACAGAAGGAGGAAACTGATGCGGAATAAGGTGAAGTCCCAAGACTGGAAAAACTCCCTTATCAGCCTCTACAAAAAGTTGAGATCCCTCATCAAATCCTCTAAAGCTAGCTATGAAAACAGAATTGCAGCAGATAGTAAAGGCAACCACAAAGCCTTCTATAGTTATGTTAGGAATCTCCACTACAATACCCAGATTTGCTCTTAGCTACTGCACAATGCTACCTCCTATACCGAGCCAACAGATATTGCCAATATACTGGCTGACAGATTCAGTGCCTACTTTACCCCTCTCCCCCCAAAGGACCAGTCACAATACCTGTAGATTGCCAGGCACCCAGTATTACTGCCACACAGGTTAAAACAGAATTTTCCAAGGCAAGGAAAACAGCTTCTATGGGACCTGACAATATCCCTGGCTGTGTTCTACATGAACTACAGAGTGAACTGATACCTCACCTATGTGCCCTGTTCAATCACAGCCTCACCTCGGGCTTTATCCCTACAGAATGGCAGACTGCTACAGTCATCCCTCTCCACAAAGGAGGTGCGACTACAGACCCTGTGAACTATTGGCCCATTAGCCTGATGAGTCTGATATGCAAAGCTATGGAATTAATCATCATGGACCTAATAAAAAAGGATATAGTGAATTTCCAAACTCTGGATCCCACACAGTTTGGTTTTGTGAAGGGTAGATCATGCCTGCTTAAATTGGTTGACTTTTTTGAGTCAGTCACCAGAGCTGTGGATGAAGGCAAGGTGGATCATACAGCCTACCTTGATCTGGCCAAGGCCTTTGATACTATTCCCCACTCAGGAATCATAGAAAAATTCACTAAGTTAGGCATCAACCCCTATATCACTAAGTGGGTTGCAAACTGGCTCATGGGTAGAACCCACAGTGTAAAAGTAGCTGACTCCAAGTCAGACTGCCGACCAGTCACAAGAGGAGTCCCACAGGGTTCGGTCCTTGGTCCTCTCCTGTTTGGTATCTACTTCTCTGAGGTCCAGGCTAACATGAAGAGACTCTGGCTGACAAAGTTTGCAGATGATTGCAAGTGGGGAGCTATTATTAACTCCCAAGGGATTTTGGCATCCTACAAAAAGGCCTCACTGAGACCTACAGCTGGTGTCAGAACCATGGCCTTAAGCTCAATACCAAGAAATGTGTCATCATCCCCTTTGGGGAAAACCCGGTCCCCATGAATTACCACATCGTTGATAGTCCACTGAACACAGAAGGCATTATAAGAGATCTGGGAACGCACATTGACAGCAACCTCTCTTTTGACCACTACATTGTCACTGTGGTCAGAAAGTCCTTCTATGAGGCACATCTCATTACTAAGGGCTTTGCATACAGGAAGAAAGAGGTCATTGTCTCCCTATACTCTTCCCTTGTTAGGCCAGTCATTGAGTACAATGCCCCATTTGGCATGTACTTCACTTAACACCTGCAACAACTGGAGAGGACACAAAAGTACCTCACAAAGAGGATCCTAGGCCTTAAACATTTGTCCTATATGGACAGACTTAAAAAAACTCCAACTATTCTCTGTCTCATATCACCAATTTAGAGGCAACTCTGCTTGACTTACAAAGCCATGTCTGACCCAGCTATGTTAGAAATGCTACATCTAAAGAAATCCCAATCCCTCTACACCACATGCTCCAGAGACCTCAGCCTGATTATCACACTCAACAAAACATGCTGGAGGGACAGGTTCATAACCCATAGACTGGCCATACTATGGAATAGACGTCCCATCCATGTCAAGCAAAGCACCTCAATGGCCCTCTTCAAGAGAAATCTTGATGAGTGGATGGGAAATAGAAAATTCACTCCAGGGATCACTGCAGTGGCTTTACTCGACGGAGGCACTGGGAACTAATGTTGAGTGGCACGATGCCAGGGTAATCCTATGGGCTAGGCTTGCAAAGGCTCCTGGGCCATTAGCCCAGTACACACCTATGAACCTGTGAACCTATGTCATCTTCCATCCTGAACTTGGCCTAACCCCACTGTAGTAATATTTCTGCATTCTAAAGATTTTACTTTGACATTTTTTTCAATTCTGGCACCAATGTGTACACCAGGATTGGACACTTTTTCCTGGGAGCTCTGCTCCTAGCTGTCTTTTTTATTTTTAACCTGCCTGTCTTGATGATATATGCTATATAATAATATGGTCTATATATCAGTGTCATCTTGAGATTTTGTGAAAACAGGATCCACTACATGAAGGTATTCATTAAACCTTGAGGACGAATTCCTTTCAGCAATACTACTCTTCTTTTCTTGCTGAATTCGTCATCTTTATTCGGTCTCCATTCATCTCTCCATTTGGACTCCTGTGGGGAATTGTTTCAATTTAAAAAGAGTACACTGCTTGGTTTGTCCTATCATCATCCACACTATTGAATATTAAACTTATTCCAAAGAAAAATGAAGAGAAATGGCTTGAATAAAGGACATCATTTAAATGTTGCTGTAATTTACTTTAAAAGTTAAGAAAAAAAGAGATTTTGCATCTACAATAATTTTCTGAAGAATATGAAGTATAAAGCTTGTGTGGTATTCTTTGTGATGCCCGTGCACTGGCCGAGCAATCAAGGAGCCTCAATCCTCAACACTAATACCAGTGAGGGGCATCCACATTGGGAAGGATAACAAATACACACACACTAAAGTAAAATTTCCCTTAAGAGCACACAGAGATCACAGTCAGTCAGGGGCTAGTTTCTCTCTTTCTCTCCATATCCACAATAAGACTCCCCACTGGCACAGCTATAGGGTCCAGATCTCAGCCTAGTGGTCAAGCTAAAACCTCCAGCACCCTCTCTGTCCAACCAGTGCTTTGTGTCCCTGCCCAAGTAGCTGACACACACACATACACACACACACACACACACACACACACACACACACACACACACACACACACACACACACACACACACACACACGCACACACTTTGAGCTAAGAGTTATATACAACCACACATACACTCCTGGAGAAGGCTAGCACAGGTTTTCCAGCTATGCCCCTTCCTGCCAGTCTATAAGGGAGTATCAGCTGCCACCATCCACTAATATCAGCTACTAAAAAGACCCTTACCAAAGGGTGTCCAATTATTACTGTGCAATATTATTATCCAAATAGTAAGTGTGACCCAGGGCTAAACCTATTGGAGTGGCTTGGACAGTATCACTATATATGTGCAATGTACTCTAGAGCTTAAATTATCTCTACACAAAACAACCACCATTGAAAGGTTTAAAAATATTTAATAATAAATAATAAAAATACAAGACAATACTTCTTGCTGCACAGTGCTAGTCAAGAGTTCCGAAATCACAGGAAAATGCTTAAAATAATACAGTAGAATAGTTCTGACATCAATACAGAAAACATCTAGACTAAACTTACTATTTCTATCTATATCTAAGAGTAATCACAGTTCTAAATAAACTTACATATAGATTTAAGCAGAGTACTGGGGAGTTGTTGTCAGCTTTAGACAAAATCCAAAATGCTCTCTCTCTGTCTCTGAGAAAGTCCTTTAAATTGATAATACATCCTCCTGACTCATTTTAGATTACATCATTATTAACAATTCTCTGGTTTCCCTGACTAACAGAAACTCTACCTTTACATTTCTTAGTAAGCTTGCACCTGGTCAGGAAACTACAGCAATTAAAGACAGACCCCGGGATTCATAAAGCTTGGTGCAAGGATGGTGTTATCCTTGCACCGAGCTTGCAGTGTAGAGATGGCGCAGCAGCACCATATGCATATTAATGAAGGCACGCTGCTGCACCATCCACATGCACAGGAAACATGTGCGAGTGCAGGGGGCGTGTTTAAGCACTGCAAGGAGGCATGAACATGTCGACTCCAGTCGCGCAACCTAAAATGCAGACTAGTACAGCCTGCCTCTAATAGTAATCACTCCTGTCACTGTGCTTGGATACTGAAATGAATGCAAAGCATACAAGAGAGTTCAGCGAACACCAAAATAAAATCACAGGAGTAAACACACAAGCACGTAGCTGAATGTTGAGTCCCCGTCCCTCGAATAATGACATTTAAAACCCTGTGTCCGTATTTCATTGTAGTGTTGATTTTTATACCAAGTGGAAGTGAAAAGCAGCGTGTTTGTGTGCTGCTGCCCTTTGCAAAGCCTAGCCTAATGGTCAGAGCATTCGCTCAATATCTGCCCATTCGTGATCCGAGTCGTCCTTGTCTGGACAGCCCAAAAATGAATGGGTATTACCCGGGTCAACCTACCATGTCATGAAAGATAAGTATTTGGGTGTACCTATGTGCATGAAGTACAGCATGTGGACGACCAAATATGCTAGGGTTGTCCTCACAACCATATTGGTACCAGAGATATGTAAAGTACGCAATGTGTACTGCTGCCTGTGCCATGGGCCAGCAACCAGAGAAGGGATGGATGGTGTGTTTGTGGAATTTGGGGGGGGGGTGACGGGTAATATAATAATTCGCCAAGGGGAGACTGGGTCAGATGTACAATAGGTGAACTGGAGGTGTACAAGGGAGCAGTGGATGAATGAAAAAGGAAACCAAAGAACATACACTCACATCCTCAATACAAACTGACAAGCCATACTGCAGAACACAATCCCACAAACATATGAGCATTAAAATGTGCGATACACATGTACAGAAACGGTACCAGCTCACACCCACATAATGGTCTGGCCTGAACTGAGCCATCCAACCCCTACACAACTGGATACATAATTGAATACCCATCATCCCCTCCACAGCACACCTCTCCTTGCTGGACGTCCACCAAACCCACCCATACTCTGGCTGCTAACTTGGGCCAGCCATATCTGCACATAGTGCCCCCTACCCACATTTAGCATGCAGTCTCACCCTAGGCAGTTTCAGGCTTGCAAACTAGGTATCCCATGCATGTATAAGCCTCCCTCATTTTCATATAGCCAAAAGAATGGGAGTCATTTGTGTCCATAATTTTTGGACATCCCTCATGGGATAAGTGTCTGTTCTAAAGATTAGACTTGGTGGCACAACACAATGTCCAGCCCCATAGACAAGTTGCATTAGCAATAGTTATCCACAACCCTGCTCAGCCTCCAGCCGGTCCTGCACAACCTATGACCCGGGATTAAACACCTGACCGTGATGCACGTCTCTCCATGTGCATTATCGGGAATATATACCTTTCAAATGTTCCCTAGAAGCTTCCCCATTGCCATCGTCCAAATAGTACATGTCCAAAAATTGTATACCCTGTCCAGGTTCCACATCGTAATGATGCACACAACCCCTGTATACCCCAGATGCGGGTGTTCATATACATGGCCATGTACAACCCCAGATATGGAGTCATACATTTATAAATGTACATACTTATATACACATAGCTACAGCTACACATCACACATACAGGCATATAAGTAGTTGTCAAGTATGTGTCCTATTTATAAATATGTATACTTGCAAATGTATACATATGTCTTTCAGAAACATATGAACATTAACATGTACTATACATATGTACACCAACCGACTGTCACATTTGTTGCCAGTAGTGTGAAATGCCTGTAGTAAAGTCATATATCCTAACTACCATCCATGCAGAATGTACCACAGATGGTGTAGTGGTCAAACCGGTGACTAAGGTGTTTCTGTTCCTGGGTCCAAGCCATGCAAGGGTTGCTAATTTTATATGATGCCTAGAATAATGGCCATTGGATATAGGGTGATTAAGTAACTTACAAGCTGACATAAGCGGGTAAGTGGCGGTCATTCAACAGTATGGGAAATGTAAATAATTATGTAGGTGTATATGCATGTGTATGTACAGACACACACACACACACACACACACATATATATATATATATATATATATAAATATATATATATATATATATATATATATATATATTTATATATTTATGAAGAATGAACATGGTCACAATAAAGCAGTCATAATGAATGTGAAGGGAAACAGCAGCAGAACCCCCCCTATTATTTAGTGCTGTCATATCAAGCTGGCCAGAGATGAGCAAACCTCCTGCAGCTCCAACCACAGGTAGGATGCTAACAGTGGAACTAACTTTGTCCACATCTGACTTTCAACTTTCAAACAGGTACAGGGCAATCTCAGTCTCCATTCAGACGAGCAAAAAACTAATTGAACACCCTGACCATTATATGAATGCATGTCCCAGGACTGTAGGAATGTATAGCACACACACTGACAGTTTAGGCACCTACTGACTGGCACCCTTCTCCACCTGCACACACAGTAAACATGGATGGCACACACACACACGACCACCTGTAAATTGTCATGTATAGGCGGTCTACTGTGTGAATCCTACATAGGCAGCCCTCAATTATTGTGCACACAACTGCCATTGGCACAAGGTAAATCAATACCTGAACAGTAAATTAAGCTATCAGCATGTGTCGATACTGTATGTATAGGTTCATAGGTATATAGGTAGGTACTTGGCTAACTGCCTGAGGCCATTCATAAGCCTAGCCAAAATGTGTCTTCTGTCACCACCCCATTGATTAACTAACTGTCTTTCTGTGGAGCAGAGCCAATTGCAGGATCCCTGGGGTGTATCCACTATTCCCGCAAGGATTCCCTGGAGTGTTAGTGAGAGGCTCCATATAATGTAATCAGGGATGCAGTTCCAAAGCATGGGGAGTACCTGTGACAGGAATCTGTCACGCCAGCATCTTCCAGTTATGGTTGTGGCAAGGTGTAGCTCATTACAGTGTGTGGCTCACTTTGACATGGATTCCCATAGGTGGAGCATATCCATTAAGCCTGACTTGAACACAGATTTGTTGGCCAGCAAATATCATCTCTGAGTAAACGAGATGCCACTCAGTAATGCAAGAGTTCATGCAGTCTGGAAGCATAGGACACATGTCTGAGGCCATTAATCCTCTTGGCGAGGTACGTTCATGTCCCTTTCAGCTGTTGGATGTGTCTTCTGAGGTACATCCAAAATGGGTTATCATACTCGATGATGGGATTGATGAGTGATGAGTAAAGGGGCACAATAACCTCAGTCTATCTAGATTTGAACCCTTAAGTAATCAGATGGCCTACATAGATGGATGTCCTAACTACTTCTCAGATAGGATTGTCAAAGGAGAGATCACTATCGAATGTAGTCCCCACATACCCATTACATCATCTGAATTATAGTGTCTGCCACTCATGTGTTAATATGTGTGTGTGTAGTTTCCCAAAATGGAATGACCATGCAGTATGTGGCTTTTAGCTGGAGGCCATGACTCTGACACCCTGTGTTGGCCTATGTGAGGCCCCTTGAAGTATGTCTGTGACAGCTGGACTGTCAGTTATGGCTCCCAGTTTGCAGTAATTGCCAAACACAGTCTGCTGTAGTCCACCTGTGTTAGCCCATGCCTCTGAGAAGTATATGGCAAACAATAGGGGTCCCAGGACTGAGTTCTGTGGGAGACCAGTTGTGACTAGTCAAGAGTTGGACCTGGAGGCTGCTAGGCTTACCATGTGGGTTCTCTGTGTAAGTCTGTTGGCAACCCAACCTGTGATGTATGAGTGTATGTACTGGCTGGTGAGTTTAGAAATAATACCTGAGTGGGGAATGGTGTCAAAACCCTTGGCGAGGTCCAGGTAGTATGTGTGAACTACCACACCCCACACCTAAACTCTAGATGACTGTAAGATGTCAAACAGGTTCAGTAGGCATGATCTGCACTCAATCAAGCTGACCTGGGTTGGGTCAAGTGTCTGGAGGTTACCATTGTCTATGTTAATGAGTGCCATGAGGATGTGCTCCATAGCCATGCAGATCAGGCTATTCAGGCTTATGGGGTGGTAGTTACTATGGTCAGTTGTGTCCCCACCTTGGTGGAGTGGAATAGCTGTTGCCATGCGCCATTGAATGGGCATGTAGCCTGTGTAGGGGCTGATGTTGAATTGCTATATTAGGTGGGGGGGTCACTTTGTCTTGTAGTGTCTGCAGGATGCAGTCTGGGACACCATCTGCCTTCACTGATGCTCTGTCATGCCATTTGAAAGGGGCATTATCACCTGTATGTTTCTGATTTCTGGGATACTATACATTTTGGAAATTGTTGTGGGCCCTGTAGGGGGTGAAGCTTGCACCGAATGTATCATCAAGTGTGTTGGTGATATCAGTAGGGTCAGTATATTCCGTGCAATATTGCACCAGCAGTGCAAATCTGTGTGTTACTGCTTAGATCCTTGACATAGCCAAAGAAACCTTTGTGGTCATCTTCCGAATCCATGCCTATTTACCTGTGGATGTCAGCCTTGGATGATTTCATGAGTAACATAAATGTCTTATTAATACTGGTCACGGATGTCTGCATGTCTTGGGATTTGCTGTTGTTCTGGACTACTGTCCTACTTCTGTTGTATAGCCTGTATATTGCAGGGGTCCAGCAGACTGGTGTCCTTGTATAGGAGTAGCAAGTCCTGGTTTACCATTGATGGCACGACCCATACATCTTTGTAGGTTCTTATAGAGTGCATTTGTAATTCTAACTGTATCTTGAGCAGTGTCATCCCTGAGTGTGGGGTTGTGAACCTTCCCACCTCTGTCATTAGTGCTGCGAATTTAGCTTTAGGAAAGGTATTCACTGTGTGTTCCTTAGGTGGGGGAGATGGTTGGGAGTGGAAATCATCAGTGAATAGTTCATGGTCAGATCTAAACAGTGACCAGGTTACCTCCGCTGTAGTGCGCCTGTTGCACATGTAGGTGATTACCACTTCTAGTATGTTTTCACCTCTCATTAGTCCATCTACCAGCTGATACAGGCCATATAAGGTGATAAATCCCAGGAAGTGCTGGGCCTGGAAGTGAATACTTGAGTAGGTTATCCAGTTAAGTGTAGGGCAGCCGACATTGACCAATAACAGGGTATCTGGTAGGACTGTTATGTTTACCACTGTCTCCAGATAGTTGTAGTCGTGCTCCTGGGTTATGGAGGGTTATCTGTAGCAGCCCACAGTTTGCATTGCAGTCGTGGCTGATGTTAGGTGTACATGGATGATCACAGAGGTATCATGCTGCCCCACTAACTTGGAGGTGTAGGTATCCCCGATGAATATAGATACACCCCCCTCCATGTCTGTGCCAGTCCATGTTCAGTGGTTGAAATGTGTGTTATGGGTTGTAGTCTGGTAGTGCCGGTGTGCTCACAGGAGCCTTATACAGGTCCCAGTCAAAGAACAGATGTTGAAGTTGTCTATACTGAGAGGTGCTGTGAGTGCATGCATGTCGTGAGTACTACCCCTGGTGTTGAGTAGCCTAACCCTCATTGTTTCTGCTATTGTGCAGTTCATGGAGGTGAGATTCACCTGACACATGCAAGTTGGTATGGCATTGTTGCAGGCATGTTTCCCATATGTGCTTGCGTCCCATCTTTCCTGTAGGTAACCTACTGGTAAGCAATATAAAGCCTGAAACCTATACAAGTCTACTAGCTTCCAAGTTAGTCTTTTGGAGTGATTAAGTATCAGTAGTCTGTATGCTCTTGCTGTACTTAACTGTTGTCTGACTACATGGTAATTTTACACTGTATATTGTGATCAGAAAACTCTGTATAATCACATATGATGTTGGAGATGGCCTGCACTGTAGAGGTTCACAGATAGGTAGTAGGCTATCTGCACAAGGGCATTTAGAAGCATAGCTACAGTGTGGTGGCTTTATCTGCACCATTGATGAAGTAACTGAGCCTCTGCCAAGCATAACCAATGAAGTGATTCCAGGCAGAATTGCTGGAAGCTGTTGAAGACTGGGGTGCTGTAGGGAGATAGGGGCATATAGTGATCTCAAAAGGGCATGTTAACATGACAACCCAACAGCATTCAATTTCCCCAACAGGTCTTGCAGCTATAAAACTGGAGTGACTTCCCCACACCCTGGCTCTATGTTTCTGAGATGAGGGGTGTATATACTGTTGCCCAGTCACACATCAAGGTTTCCCCTGAAGTATGTCAGTGAGAGGCTATGCCAAATGTAGTTAGGATTTTAATGTATAGTCTCTCAATTCATGTGTTGTGTCGGTATTTCGTGAAGCTCTCTGGGTGTGGGTGGCTCCGCCTGTTGTGTAGCCAAGCTTACACATAGGATTCATGGACATAGGAAATAGGCAGAAGGAACGTTAATGTCAATAGTGTAATGGCTACAGCATTTGCATAATATTTGTGCATTCGTGGTTCAAATCCCAATAAAGTCAGAGATGTTTTACATGTTACATAGTATACCTTAACCACAGCTTGTATATATAGGTAGTATTCCTCAGAATAATAAACATTTGGAACACACATAAACCCATGTGTGCTGGAGAGTACAGTTAACAGACAATGTAATATTATGTAAGCACATAGTGAGATGTTACGTCACTGAAATGTATATATCCTAAGTAGTTAGCAGAAGTGGCCATATTTGCATGCACAGTTTGTAGGACGTAAAGTTTAAACCAAAAGCAAAGCAGCTCCGGGGACAATAAAGGTTGTCTTCTAGATTCCAATGTGTAATACCAAAAAAGTCCAAGACAAATAATCCAATGGAATAAATAGTTTAATACCACACCAAATAAAACAAAACAAAAATATATATTGCATCAACTGATAAAGTGCTTTCGTCTCCGTTCGGAGACTTCTTCAGAATCAATTAAAAAGAGTCCTGTCATCTTTTATATTATAAAAATGGGCTGGCAATCTAAATTGAATGATTAATATTAATTTTCTTAAAAGAACCACCTTACATGCAAGTCCGATCAATAGGTACATACAAATATTGTTGAACATATCATAGACAAAGGGTAAAGGGTAAAACCTACCCAGGAATTGTAACCACACAACTCAGTACCTTACTTATTAAAGTTAAATAATAT
Source organism: Protopterus annectens (assembly GCF_019279795.1). Classification (NCBI taxonomy): domain Eukaryota; kingdom Metazoa; phylum Chordata; order Ceratodontiformes; family Protopteridae; genus Protopterus; species Protopterus annectens. The sequence goes on from NC_056725.1 coordinate 1,818,465,725, forward strand.
TGTGTAGTCGATACCACTGGAGTATAAAAATTCTGTATGGTCATCATCCAACATCCATCACCACTAAAATAGATCACACGGTATTTAATACAATTGCTGAATACAATTGTTCAATAAAATTGTCTTGTTTTATAAATATTTTGAATTGTAAATAAATATAAATATATGAGTATGT
>NC_056725.1:1818470899-1818493399 GCF_019279795.1 Protopterus annectens
GGGTTGTATGTACACCAGGAAGTGTTACCACTTACTGATTATCAGCACAGTGTGATACGCATTTATACCAAACCAAAGATGTCTAGTGAGCACACTGTAAACTTTTGCAAGTTTGACTGTTGCGAGTTTGAGTGTTTGGTAATGTGAGGTTTGGGAGTCTAGGCCCGGTACTGTGGGCATCGGGATTGTGTGCATTCGGGATTCCGTAGGTATCCCATATACAGCGGTTGAAGTGTTCATATACGAGTATAACATGGACCATAGCAATCACACATTCCGCCATGACCAAACTATATGAACAAAGGATATGGAGAGTATATGCCTATACACTATTACAAATATGTTCTATGGACATGAGCCAAAGAGGGTCCATCACCAACACAACTCCAATGACTGCAAATACCTATGACAGAAATACACAGACAACTTTCATGTAGTAACCCTTTATTACATTCCGATGTATTGGCGAAAGGTTTCAAGGACTAACATCACCTGCATGCTGTACAGGAACCATTTAACAGTGCTTTAATGAATCAGCCTGCAATTACCATAGTATTAGTCCACTAAAGTATAGGTGTTCAAATAGGGAAGGAACCCTCACACACATATTGAATATGTATAAAAGCAGTTCCTACACACCTGCATCTGCTATTTACACCCACCATCTCCCCCACACCCAAACCGATTACAATACATACTGTAATAACATTACAAATTATTCACTCACTGTACGACATCTGCTGAAGCCTTAACATACCTTGTCAGAGACAAACTAACATGGCCCTATGTGAAATAGTTGCTGTTATATAATGGAACAGCTGCTGATGTTACAGGGTTTTGTTTGCACTAATCCCATTTCAGAGGGTTGTATGTACACCAGGAAGTGTTACCAATTACTGATTATCAGCACAGTGTGATACGCATTTACACCAAACCAAAGATTTCTAGTGAGCACACTGTAAACCACCTAACAGTATATGCATAGCCATACAGCCTTGAGCTGCTCAAACATCCTTGCCAGTCTGAAACATCTGCAGAAGTATCAGGTACAAACAAACCCTGCATAAGTAGCAATGTTCTGAAATATAACAGCTGTACTCACATGTAGAACAACATCTTCTAGGCATTACACACAATCCACGGGAGTCATGAAGCTAATATATCTCTATTTGTCTCCATATAGCTGTTGCAATACATCACAAACAACACATCCAGGCCGTCTTCCTCACAAGTAAGGCAAAGGGACAACTCCCAAGTGGAGTACTCAGTTATACACCACTGTTGCCATGGTAATGGCTAATGGAGTAGCTGCACAGCTGATGTGCATGTAATTAACTACTTTGGAACACCAATTGGTGGTCAGGATAGCACATGTTACTGATATCTAACTATAAAAGGATGGCTTGTGACACATTCAAACCATCTGTATATACCAGCAGAACATTACAAAGAAGATTGAAACACAAACTGAAAAAGATTGAAATAACAGTCAACAACACCTTGAGTTACTAATAAGGTATGTAGAACACTCAGTATGTCTGTGTATATAGTACTTGTTCTGTAATAATTAAAGTGTATGCAATGCATATAGTGGAAACAGTTATCTTGTAGTGATGTATTGTTGAGCATAGCAATGCTTGTAGTATTTATGTGTGTACTGCTGTAGGTCACAAGGCAAAGACCTCATACACCACAAAGGATGCTATATAAGGGCTTTGAACCCAACAATTCCTCTCCAGCCACTGTCAGTGGCAGGGTTGGTCCAACAAGTATGTGCTATAACAGGGGATAGTATATGTTGACATATTGTAACAGTAGGCATATGTATGGGTGTATTACTGAGAATAACATGTCGAAGGTGGGCCTACTGTGCAATTATGATTTGCATTGTGGGATATTGTGCCAATAACTGTGTAATGTACCATATTATAGGCAGATATGTATTACATTTTACATAGTATTACTGTTATGTTAGGCAAACATTAGTTATGTCTATTGGCATTTACAATACACAATAACAGGATATATATGACTTGTAGTCATCCGACAGTTTATCAGCATGATAGCAAAGTCAAATGGAAGAGCTAGTTAACTATCCATGCACATAAGACATGTAATAGGTTCATAGGTTCATAGGTTCATAGCTAGGTACTGGGCTGTCTGCCCAAGGGCATTTATAAGCCTAGTTAGAGTGTGTTGGCTTCCGCCACCCCCTTAAGTTAGTTCCCTGTGCCTCTGAACATCAGAGCCATTCGTTCCCTGCACCTCTGTCCAGCAGAGCCACTGCAGTGATCCTCGGGGTACATTTCTGTCTCCCATCCACCCGTCAAGGTTTCTCTTGAAGAGTGCTAGTAAGGAGCCCTGCCTGATGTACATTGGAATCATGTTCCAAAGCATGGGGAGTCTCTGGATCAGGAATCTATCCCTCCAGCACGTCCTAGCTATCGTTGTGGTAAGGTTTATATCCCTAGAGCATGTGACTCTCAGGAGTTTTTGTTTAGGTGCAGCATATCCATCAATACTGGGTTGGACATGGGCCTTGTATGTCAAGCAGAGATCACCTCTGAGTATGTGGTATGCAACCGAGTACAGCTGGAGTTTCTTTAGTTGGGCTGCATAGGTCATTTGTTTGAGGTCAATTATCCTCTTGGAGTGGTACTTTTGTGGTCTTTCAACCTGTTGCAGTTGTCTTGTAAGGTACATCCCAAATGGGGTGTTGTATTCTTTAATGGGTCTAATAAGTGATGAGTAGAGAGGCACAATAACCTGCTTTGTTCTGGATGTGAACCCATTTGAGATTACGGGGGCCACATACAAGGATATTCTAACCACCTTGGCAATATGGTTATCAAAGGAGAGATTGCTATCTACTTGGGTTCCCAGATCCCTTATTACTTTTTCTGCATGTAGGGGACTACCACCTATGTGGTAGTCCACAGGTAATTAGTTTTTTCCAAAGGGGATGACTATGCACTTTTTTGCATTCAGCTTGAGGCCATGATATTGACACCAGGTGTCCGTTTCAGTGAGACCCTTCTGGAGGGTGTCTGTATCAGCTGGGGAATCAATTACAGCCCCTAGGTTGCAGTTGTCTGCAAACCTTTTCAGCCAAAGTCCTCCTGTGTTTGCCTGTACCTCAGAGAAGTATATACCAAACATGAGGGGGTCCTCCTAGGACTGAGCCCTGGGGGACGCCACTTGTAACTGGTTTACAGTCGGACCTAGGGTCTGCAACTCTCACTGTGTGGGTTCTGTCCATGAGCCAATTTTCAAACCATCTCGTGACATAGGGGTTAAAGTTCAGGTTGATGGGTATGTCTATAATACCAGAATGGGGAATGATGTTGAAAACTTTTGCGAGGTCAAGGTAGGTTGTGTGGACCTCCTTACCCTCATATAATGCATTGGTAAATGCCTCAAAGAAGTCCACCAGGTTTAGGAGGCATAGTCTGCCCTTAACAAAGCCAAACTGGGTGGGGTCAAAGGTTTGGAGGTACCCAATGTCTCTGTGAATGAGATCCATGATGATGTGCTCCATAGCCTTGCAGACCAGGCTAGTCAGGCTTATAAGGCAATAGTTTACAATAGTTGTGGCACCAACTTTGTGGAGGGTGATAACTGTTGCTATGCACCACTCTGTGGGTACATAGCCTGTAGAGAGGCTGTGTTTGAACAGTGTGTTTAGGTGAGGGGTTAGTTCATTTTGGAGCTCTTGTAAGACACAGCCTAGGACACCATCTGGTCCAATTGAGGCTGTCTTCTTGGCTTTGGATAGGGCTGTTTTAACCTGTGTGTCGGTGATTGCTGGGGTCGTACATTCATCTGGTATGGTTATGGGCCCTTTCGGGGGTGAGAGGTGTGTAAAGTTTGTACTGAACCTGTCTGCCGAAATGTTGGCAATATCAGTCAGTTCATTGTATTGTCTGCCAGTCTGCATCAACTCAGAGCAGATCTGAGAGTATCCACTTAGGTTCTTGACATAGCTAAAGAATGCTTTGTGGTCATCGTTAGAGTCCTTGGAATTATCTCTTTCAATGCTAGCCTTGGAAGAATTTATGAGGGACCATAGTGTCTTGCTGATACTGATCAGGGATGTCATTCCTTCTAGGGATTTCACTCTTATCTGTACTAGTTTCCTCCTTCTATCATAGAACCTGTTTATGGCAGGGATCCACCAGACTAGTTTCCTTTTCTTGGAGGAGGGAGTCTTGGTTTGCCTTGGGATAGCACGATCCATGCATTCCTGCAGATGATCATAGTGTGCCTTTATATAAGTTTCAGCATCCTGGTCAGTATTGTCCATTGTCATGGGGGCTGTGAACTTTTTAACCTCTGTCTTAAGCAATGTGAAGTTTGCTTTGGAAAAGTATTTCACGTTGGTTTCCTTTTTTGGGGTTGTGCACGGAATGTGAATATCTGGAGTGATTAGCCCATGGTCTGATCAAACCAGCGAGGGGTTGACGTCAGGTGTGGAACACTGGTCACCCATGTTGGTGATGACCAGGTCCAATATGTTGTTCCCTCTGGTGGGGGTGTTGACCAGTTGATCCAGGATGTTTGAGTGTATACATTAATGGAAGCACTGGGCAAGGGAGTTAGTACTTGAGTAGTTCTCCCAGTTAATGTTTGGGTAGTTGAAATCACCCATTATTAGGGTGTTTGGTAGGACCTTCATATGTCCCAGTGCCTCCGGAAATGCAGATTGTGGGTCCTGGGTCATGGTGGGTGATCTGTAGCACATTACAATTTGGAATGCAGTTTTGGCCATTGTTAGTTGCATTTGGATGATCTGTGATGCATCGTGTTGCGACACTAACCTGGAGGTGTGAGTATCGTTGATGAATATGGATACACCCCCGCCATTTGTGTTTCAGTCCAGGTTCTGTGGCCAAAAGGTGTGGCATGTGTCATAGCCTGGTAGTGCTGTGGTGCTCTCTGGAGCCTTAAACCAGGTTCCTGTTACTGTACAGATATCAATGTTCTCCATATAGAGGAGTACCTCGAGTGCATGCAATGTGAGGTCCAGACTTCTGGCATTGAGTAGCATTACCGTCAGCTTATGGTTACTTGTGATATATATGGTGGTGGATTTTTCTTTTGAGCCTTGCATAAAGGTCCACATTGCCTAATATCCACCTCTCTAGTATTGTTTGCAAGCAATGACAGCTGTGCATGTGTACATGTTCTGCAAATGTGTACTGACCCTTGTTACAAGGCTGTGCCAAATGGCTATGTGCACACCTACGTAGAGTGGATACTGACAGTAGAGTCACACTGGTTGAACATTTAAGTTTGTGTAGCCTAACCTCTCATTGGCAGACTAACAGCTGCTAGGAAATATGTAGACAGTACTGGTAATGAAACAGAGTGCATATCATCTTTAACTCTAGTGTGACATCTGCTGTAGGAGTGTAAGATGTAGGAAACTGCTGCCCATGTGTAATAGCTGCTTCATAGGTGATAGCTTACACGATCTGATCATATCCCGATCATGTTGATATTGGCAACAGAGTATATTGATATTTGACTCTGTGTGGGGAGTGGGTGTCTGTGGCCAACAGAGCTCATGGTTCCGGTGGGTATGTGAGCATATACCCAGACAAGGATACAGCCCTGTTGACATGGGCATCATCTGTACTCAACTATCAGGATGTGATGTGGCCCTCAGAGGGGGACTGCTACTAAAGGTAGCTACCATGTTCCTGTAATAGCTAGTGTTGCCACGTCCATAACACAAATATGTACTTGTGAGCATCACTGTCTAAAACATCTGCATAAGCAGTAAGTAAACTAAATACAGTACATGGTACTTGTAGTACTGAATGCTCGTGCAGGCATGTCCACTAGTCAGCTACTGGTGTTTACTAATGTTAGCTTTGTGTATGTGGCCATCCTGGGGGAATGCAATCTCTAAGACATGTACACTGCTAAATCCGTCTAACACAACACCCTACATATTGTCTGGGATGCAGCTACAGGGGTGAATTTGGATGCAGTCCATTCTACTCCCATTGACTGGACTAGATAGTCAAGAGGTGTAGGTTAACACATGCATTCCATCACCATAGCCAACACATACCCTTACCAAAACACAGTAAGGACACACACACATGCCACCAAAATTCACACACATCCACAGAGGCCTCTAAGTTTCTGGCCAAGCAAGATGCCTCCCAAGTTGGAATAGACAGACAACAGGATACTAAGACTGTATGACATAGTTTGCATAATTGCATCACTCCTCAGAATGCATGGCCAGAAACATGGCCAACAGTACACATTTGTGAATGCAAACTCTAGCACTATGTTACACACCAAGCTATATGAAGGCAAACATACTGTCAACTAAATGTCTGCCATGATTAGCCACATACCCATACACTCAGACCACCTTTTGAACTATACACGTCTCTGGCATATTCTATGTTGTTGTGCAGGACCTGTGATGCAGTAGCCTTGACTGCATGGAAACACATGTAGGAACTGTCGGGTCTTGTAGCCCATACAGGTATGTCCCATGTCCTGGGTAGCATTCTGCCATTGGCCAGAATGATGCAGCAGTACAGGGACAAAGATTGTATTCTACAATCGTGTAATGTACTAGTGTAATTCAAAGAATATCCAGCATCTCTCTGCCTGGGATAACATGGTTGACAGACCATGATGCTTTGCCAGACAGGGCCTGCACCTGTTACTCCTGAGAATCTGGATACTGGAAATGGCCTGTGCTTCCCCTATAGTGCCCTCATCATGCCAAGTTCAAGTGAAAGTCCACTGGTGCAACAGGGACAGCCAAGAATTAAACTGTGGGTCTTGTTACTCAATGATACAAATCAGATACTCAATATGGACTCACGGCAATCTGAAACATGGGGAACATATCTGTGCAGTGATAGTTATGGTTCAATGCTCTGGAAAGCACCCCTGCATGACCATGTTATAACACATACCTCACTTCATGGCCATCACCCTTTATTGGAACACATGGCCCACAGGTGTGTCCAACTTCCTGAGGGATATGTACACCCCCATTCTAGTTGCACATGCACAACGTAAGATGCATTATGCTGAGCAACTACCTTTGTGCCAAAATTTATTCCAAAATGCACCTTGTGACCGATCATCCACCGTGCCTCAAAATTCCCAACTGTCATTGTGCTGTAATGTGGAATACCAGTTTTGAGACAGGATACCATAATCATGGCCACACAGCTATCCCATTATGAACTGGGAAGACTCATCATGTACCAATACCTGTGCTCAATGGATGTTGGATGTCAGCAACAGCAATGACCTGGATCACCATAGTCACACAAATAGGGCTAACAGTATGCCACACATGGTCAGTCTTCAAAGCCAATTTTATGCTCCTTAAGAGTGAAGTGGTGACTGTCATGGCACCCATGCAGATGTACAATGCATGTGAAAATGCTGAGTCCTACACAAATGCACTTTAAGCACTCACATATGTGCAGTGATTGTGCCATTTAAACAGGAACAGGATTCAACCAAACACAAACATGAAGGCAAACCGCTGGTACCCTGCCTTAAACTGTACCACAGAAGGTAGTAACTGTTGCAAGAGTCAACACACATAAGTGGAAGATGACCCATGGTCAGCCTCTGTAAGATGCAGATACACCATATAATGCCACACAAAGCTACTGTGAAACTAATAATCCACATATTATGAGGCCAACCACAGAGGATTCCATAGGTGTGTCATGAAACATAATGGCAACAACAAGACCTGCTGTGCTTCACAGCATTATGGCATGAGAAGCACTGCACCTATGGAAATAGCACCTGTTCATCCAGATAGGGTCTTGGATAACATAAACACACTGTCCCCCCAACAGGTACACATTCATATATCCATGTACACTACAGAGCCCCTGTAGCCACAACTATGCAGGTACAAGCTGCACTCAGGCTGCATGGGACCTGTCCACATCCCAGATTGTGTCATGCACATATGTCAAAACAATTTGCTCTCCAGATAAACATCATGTAAAATCATAGCTTCATGTCAGGCTGTGTACACACTGAATGGTGCGCACCAACAGTTATCACAACCCACAAAGGGGGAGACACCACTGATAATGGGAATTACTGCACTAATACCCTGCTGAGTCTGGTCTGAAAGGCCATGAACCTTGCTCAACTTATTTGATGTCAGCAGTACAGATGTACATGACAGTAAGGTTGGTTTCACACAGCATATCATAACCTTTCCAGGTCATAGGACATCATCACCATACTGTGTTCCAGCTACACTCAGTATACTAGATGTACATTCCTATATCACAGGAGTGTTTTGCAACTGGACTGCTAGCAGAACCAACACTACAGAAGATGTCTGAATAATACATGCACATCACACCAGTGCCAGCTACAGTAAGACATGGTTAATTCATTGTACTCCCCCTCATTGTAGTATATACCACACAGACTAACACAGAAGGCATCTGCCTATTGAAGCATGCAAATGACTATGACCTAGGAGCAATAGCTGACTCAATGAGTGTTGTGATCAACATACAGAAGGGGCTTTGTGGGTGAGGTGTATGACATATGGCCACAATCTGACAGCTACATATTGCATTGTCACCCCCTATGTTAATAACCCTGTACCCATGAATTACCACCTAGGCAGCAGTCAACATAATGGACACTGTGTGTAAGGGATACAGCTGGAAAATTGTCTTTCCTGTGATAGTTACATCACCACACTTGTCAGGTAGTTGTAAGTGGCAACCCTAATCATGACAGGGTGCCATCTATGAATATAGAGATCATTGTTCAGCCATACTCAACACTCAAGTGACCCATATCAGATCGCATATTTCCATTAAGGAGTATTGTACATGTTCAGATGGCCTACACCAGCCTTCCCAATCCCCATCTCCACTATGTAGCATGATGCCTACCCTGAATAAAGCCATGTCCAACCCAGTAATGTTGGACATGCTACACTTACACATCCTGATCTCAAACACATATTTCATGGACATCCACCTTCCTAGTACAAGAATCACCACATGCTGGACATATCCTTGTCCCATACACTTTACATACTCCTGCCATGCTATGCATCCCTGTCCAGCAAAGCCGCACATTGCCCGTCTTTCAGACATGGTGTGATGACCGCATGGTAAATATATCATTAAGCCTGTGGATCAGTTATGTGGCACTGCTTGACCTGGCCCCAGAAACCCACCTGTCAGCTACAGCTAGGTAACCTTTCATCCTAGGCTCATACATGGCCCAGGGCATATAGCCGACTAGTTGACTTTGACCATACATGCTATAGTTGATATCCAACCCTGCAAATACCATCAGGCTAGCCAGTGTCCCATGTGTATCACATGTGCAACACAGATGATACATGGCAGGATGTTGAACTGCTGTACAGTGCCATGTAGATGTATATGGAAAAACACATACATGTAAATCCTTCCATAAGCAAGTCTGCAGGGTCACAGGTCATGTCCAGTAAGGGAGTGTAAGTCTTTATATGTGACATATACACAGTATCAAGGTTGACTGCATTAATGTGGACAAATCCAGGCATGTGCTGATAGGTAAGAACACCAGTACAGGCAAACAGACATGCCCACATCAAGACAGCATCCACATGGAGTATGAGCAATGTCATCAGGTGACACAAACATATATGGTGATAATATCCAATCACCACTGAATGTCAAATGTGTGTGACACAAACATGTCAGTGGTGTCAGTGTCATGTAGATTTGCAAAGACAACCATTTAATCGTAATAAATGTGATAAACATGTATGTTCAGCTGTACCTCTGTATGTCTCTATGAGTTACTGTGACCTGTCTCAATCATTATGTCTTCCAGGTGTGCCGCGTGCAAGGCTGTCACCTTTTACCTGCTTGGATGAGGTTCTCATCCCATACCTTCTTGATAATCATCATCTACTGTTCAGCCATTTGCCACAGGATGCACAGCAGTGGGATGCCCTGTGGCAGGAACTTCGCAGGAGGGTTAATGATGTGGGTGGCCACAACCGCACATACCAACAGGTGCACAGACACTGTACAGACCTAATTAGATGGGTGAAACAGAGTGCGAATGCAGTTACCAAGGAACAAGGTGCAACAGGTGGTGGGCCATCAAACAGCCATCACTCACACATACCGAGGAGCTACTGGCCAACCTGGGGATACCTGCAGAACATCATCCACAAGTCTTAGCTGATATCATGAAGGTGGGCGTCTTGCAACCACCAAGCCTGAAGTTGCCTGGTAAGTCACTACTACACATATAACAACTATATTTCATCTAGTTACATGTGTCACTGTACACTATGTAATGTAACATCATATGCAAGGCATGTATACACAAATGCCGCATACTATAGTATGCTACTCTGTGTATGCACACGTGCATACTCCATAGTATAGTCTATTGTACTGGCATATGTGTTAACATGCACATTGCACCCTGTAGCTATCATACAGGTGTGGATAATGATCATACTGCTGTGTCACTCCTATTTAGGTACCTCTTGCATTCCACTGCAACAGCAGCGTGTTGCAGGTGAGACTGTTATTATTTATCAGGCATGATAATGCATAGCTCTATCTGCCATGTGGCCATTTACCACATGTACACATAATGTAAGGTCCTGTCACAATATACAGGTCAGACCTACAATGCATCACAATGGCTACCCATGTGCAATAATTGCAAACTATGTGAAACCAGTCAAAACCAAATGCTATGCACGTGGGGGATGCCCGGCCTAACCAAACCATGAAGAAACAAAAATGGCCAGCAAAGTTTAGCAGTCGAATATGCAACCCAAAACAAGATAGTGAATAATTAGACTTTTATTATTTAAAATAAAAAAACAGACCGGTTTCGGCAAAATGATGCCTTCTTCAGTGTTGAGCAAACAATCATGATAATCACAATAAAATATGCAAATTTATACAAAGTGCTAACCAATAAGCACATGAATTTGCTGTTGAAACTCATGAATAATACATGATGTATTATGAACTGGCTAACACTATACCAGAGACCATGGCTAATATTTGTCTTACACCCCAAACAGATAATTCCAAAAACATCACAAAAACAAAATCATGAATAGACTATGGAACCATAAAGGCTATAGTTATACATAATAAAAAATATGTACATGCATAGTCATGATTATGTTAAATATAAAAATATATATAAAAGAAAGAAAAGAAACTGTAAGGGGCCCATTTCAAAAACAGACATAGTGAATAACTCTAACTAATCCATGAAATATATATATTATTTTATATATACATAAGGTGATGTATATATATATATATATATAAGATATGCATTAAATGATTAAAAAAAAAATTATACCTGACATAGTTGATGAATAAAGTGGGAGTATATGCACCATTCTTCATTGTCTGAACAACTCAGATCTTTTCTGGGAGAGGAATGTCAATTTTCATATAGAAAAGGCAAAACATTGGGGTCCCATCTATCTCATTACAAACATATTGGTAGTGGTGGAGCAATTCATAAACAGCTTACAATAATGGGACATGAACTATTGGGTACACATCCATGTGGCCACTGTGGGTCTTTTAAACAGATTACCAAGTCTCAGAACTTTTCGAGTCGTAACACTAGTAAGGTCTTTGATTGCAAAATTTTTGGGAACTGCAGCAGTGATTGGGTTGTTTACCTGACATCATGTCACTGTGGGGCATTCTATGTTGGTCAGACTTTTAGGCCACTCAGGTCACGAATAAATGAACATCAAAGTGACATTAAAAACAAAAGGGAGACTAATGCCCTATATCGACATTTTTCAAAACATCAACAAGCACAGTTCATGTTTATGATTATTGACCGAATAGTGGGTGATCGCAGCAACCCACAAGGGTGGCATGGTATCCTCAACCACAAAGAAAAGTACTGGATAATCACTTTGGGTGCACTTTTTCCACCTGGTCTCAATGATCATCTTTAACACTCAGACAATAGAGAATGGTGCATAGACTCCCACTTTATTCATCAACTATGTCAGGTATAATATTTTTTTAGTCATTTAATGCATATCTTATATATATACATCACCTTATGTATATATAAAATAATATATATATTTCATGGATTAGTTAGATTTATTCACTATGTCTGTTTTTGAAATGGGCCCCTTACAGTTTCTTTTCTTTCTTTTATATATATTTTTATATTTAACATAATCATGACTATGCATGTACATATTTTTTATTATGTATAACTATAGCCTTTATGGTTCCATAGTCTATTCATGATTTTGTTTTTGTGATGTTTTTGGAATTATCTGTTTGGGGTGTAAGACAAATATTAGCCATGGTCTCTGGTATAGTGTTAGCCAGTTCAGAATACATCATGTATTATTCATGAGTTTCAACAGCACATTCATGTGCTTATTTGTTAGCACTTTGTATAAATTTGCATATTTTATTGTGATTATCATGATTGTTTGCTCAACACTGAAGAAGGCATCATTTTGCCGAAACCAGTCTGTTTTTTATTTTAAATAATAAAAGTCTGATTATTCACTATCTTGTTTTGGGTTGCATATCCGACTGCTAAACTTTGCTGGCTATTTCTGTTTCTTCAAACTATGTGAAACACCAACATGAAACCTCACAAACTGTCATCGTCAGATGGGTGGACAGCTGTGCATACAATGGTGGAGGTGTTGTTCACTGAAGGGACATGTACTACAGATCAGAACTACACATGTAGGGAATACAAACAGTACTACACAGTGAGCTGGAGTATGGCCAGCCCACAGGATTCACCGGTGCGGATTATACCCCTGCTATAAATGTCACACAATGTTATGTGCTATCTGACATGTCCATGACATTCAGTGGGCTGGCTGCAACACTGCCTAACTATCCTGAAAAAACATATCCCACATACCAAACATACCACCCTTTGTCTGCATAACCCTGTCGTCAGTGGAGCATATGACATCTATGGGTGTATGTCATATGGGACAACACAGACATGTGAAATAGATACCCATCACAACCATTTGGCCAACACATGTTCACACATGGCCATGGAAGATGGCCAGAGACATGAAGCAACACACACAGTAGAAGTGATGTGCATGTGTGTACACCCTGTTGTACAGTGGCTCCACATGATACAACTATGGCCTTTGTGTAATGGTTATAGTGCAGATGTGGAACACTAGACATCCTACAGGCCTGTGCATATCTTATGTAGGCGTGACATCAATCCAACACATAAGATGTGTTGAGCATCTTGAGTGTGTCATGACATGACAGCAATCACCTATACAGTATCCACATACATACACAGATAACCACATCAGGCCACAGATACAGTACATTCCCCTTGTTGGTGTCAGACATCACTGTCATCATTGCTCCTCATGTGTGTGCATGTGATACACAGATGTCATGTGGGACATGGTGTACCAATGAGATTGCCATGTCTGGCCATAGTTGCCAGGCAGCAGCAATATGGTTGCAGATGTGCTTGGGTGTCATCCGTATACCCTTCAGTGACCTGTGTCACACATTCCACATTATGGTTTAGTGTGTATACACCTCAGTGACGTGGGTCACATTCCACAGAATAAATGTATTGTATCTGAACACAGTCATGGCTATGAACTGTGTCTGTAACTCACACTGTATAGCAATAGAGAAGCCACATGATTCCCTGCAATGGCCATGCACATCAGCTAAATGTGCAGTATATCTGTAGGGCGGACAGACAACACTATGTCAGCGGAAGGTCCATGTTAGTATAACACATCCCTGCATTGGGACACCATTACTCCACTGTATATTTGACAGGACACCATTGTGTTAAACATGTATGCATGTCATTGCACACATCAGCAAATCACATGTCATACTACATGTGATTGTTAAGGTCATATGCCACACATCAGGCAGGTGTACTGTTAACCTCTGCTGGTCTACATGGTGTGACACAGGGATGTATGCTAACTACTACTATAATTGTGTAATGTGCATGCCTTCTGCTATGACACATGCATGCTGTTGTGTGCAACCCAGGGATGTATAATAACTACCACTATTATTGTCTGAGCTGCATGCTGTCTGCCATATCACATGCATGTTGCATGCCTTCTGTCATATCACATGCATGTTGGGTGCCATAGCATGTGTCTGTGTGTGTCTGTGTGTGTGTGTCTATTGTATAGATTGTAATGTACAGTTCTTGTCTGCCCCTCACAGGTGTTGATGTAGGTGTGTTCCCCTCCTGCGGTCCATCTGATGTTAGTGTCCCCACAGACTCTAGCAGTGAAGATGAACGTATGATTGAGGCACAGGCAGGGTTGTCAGGGGCTGAATCTGTGCCATTGGTTGCCATTCCACCTATATCCCCCTCATTCCCACACACAGTTCTCATGCCTACACATACCCCATCACCAGTGGCCATAGAGGAAGGACAGTTGGCGTGTGGTAGCTTGGAACAGGAAAGTGTGGAGGCTGTGGAAGGTGTGCCTGCACACCATGGTGTCAGCCTACTGACTGGTGATGCCCCACACAGGCATGTGGCCAATGCTGCTCGTAGGAAGTCCTCTGGCCAACATGCCCCTGCAAGACAGAGCACAGCAGCTGGTGTCACCAGACGCATGTTTCAGGCTGTAATGGAGGCACAGGCATGTGCTGAATGGCACAACAGGGAAGGTCAGAGGCTTCAGAGGGCTGCTGTCTATTCTTTAAACAACAACATCCAGGCAATGGCAAATGCTCACCATCATTTTGCTGACATTTTGGATAGACGATTGGGTGACATGGTTGGAGTCCTTGACTATGGCATGTCAATCTGTAAGCATGAGATGTCTGTGTTGGAACATCTGGTAAGAGTGAGGTGTCAAGCACATGGACGGAGGCCAGCTACATCACCTCTTGGAGGTCTATGTGAATGTGCTACCTCACATGCCCACTCCCACTCCCATAGTGGCAGTAGCAGCAGCAGTGCAGCTGGTGCTGTGCTGTCCACACCAGGACACAGCAGGCCACGTGCACATGGCCCTGGATGGTCCCAACAGGGGCACGGTTCTAGTGGACATGTGTCATCAGACAGTACCAATCTGCAACTCTGCCTGGTAGTGCCCGTGCAACCCCTAGCAGGCGCAGGTCATGTGGCCATGGCTGGACACCGTGAAGTGTAAAACCTGGCCTGTACAGTCTGTAGCTGTCAATAATACCCCTGTGTAGGCCAGACACATGCCAGAACTGTGTGCATACATACAGGCACACACTGGAAACATATGCAGGGCACCGCAACATGCATATGTGCATAACATCCACACACACCCAATGAGATCAAAGGCCCTAACCCACACACATGATGTCATCCAATGGTGCGGCCTAGGCCTCTGGCTAACATCATCACCGTGTGCATATGATGATGCCTGTGCCACTTCCCTGTCATCCACACCATCGGTGCAGGGACATGCTCATATGGTCTGATGCACAGGGTGAACAGACTAGAAAGATAATTGTAGATTACAATTGTTGTGTACTGTTGACAGGCAGCAGACATACCATGTACTACAGGTTTAGAGTGCATTTTGTACTGTTAACAGTATGTGTCGTGTAACAACAGTAACTGCATGTTGGTCTTGTTGTTCTGCCTTCCTCCTTCAGGTCTAATTGCATGTGCTGGTGGATGTCAGTGTTTGCAGTTAGTGTCCCATATAAATGTGGACTACTCACAGGTATGTATGAAAATACCAGCATGCACCTTGTAGCTTCCACATCACAGTTAGAAAGTCCCATGTTCCAAACACGTCTACTGATCCAAGAGCATGATAGCTGTGTATTATGCTACTGTGGCTAGAGATGTGACATCCATACTGGGTGACATCACAGGTACAGTTACATGGAGTGGGGAGGTAAGAGAACGGTCTAGCTATTGACAAGGGTAGAGGCCAGTGGAAAGCATGTTGCCTCACTGGGAAGCAGTAATACATGTTCCCATGACAGGATGCGAACACACAAATACATCCACACACTCAGGTATTCACACACATGTATTCAGAGACACAGTAACACACCCACACACTCACGGATTCACCGACACAGTAATGCACACACACACACACACACACACACACACACACACACACACACACACACACACACACACACACACACAGTTGCTAGTGTTGAGGTGAGGATCCCTGCCTATGTGCAAATCATCATTACAGTACTGTGCACTTACATGATGTGCCACAGACATTACACATGTACAGGTAGTCAGAATAGCCTAAGATCGAGGACATCAACAGGGATACTAGATTGCATTGCCTGGATGGGGGGAGGGGTCTTATCAGTTCACTATGGTAACATACATCCTCACTCCAGGGACCAGACCATCATACATACATACAACACACACACACACACACACACACACACACACACACACACACACACACACACACACACACACACACACACACACACTGTGATATTCACTATTGAATACATCTATGTCACGCACATACAGATACCTGACATGTGTGAGATACACACCCCTGCCTATCTCCTGCTTTCTACATTGCAGTCTGTACAGATGTCTGCAACAGTGTACAGGAGAGAGAGTAACAACTTAGATGTATTCCCCACCATATGTGACATATATGGACACACACACTACACATGCCAGTACTGTGAATCAAACACCTCCCTAACTCATGATACCTATGACAGACTTACAGCAGTATTGCGTGCGCTACAAAGTGTACTGCTGCTTCCTTTGGCAACTGTGCTGATATATGCACACTATATGCACACAGGAGGTCTTAACTGTTACAGGTGTAAAGTGATTTACCTTCAGTGTCACCCTGACTGCTGTCTAAGTTGTGTGTGTTCCCCTTTAATTAACAAAACCATAGCTTAGCAGTTGTTGCACAGGTTATTGTAGGAATGGTTGTGACACACCTGTGAGCTGTCCTCAGCAAGCATCCATCTGCAAAGATGCTCCACCACTTAGTTATGTCCACACATCTGTCCATACCTGAAGTACAGCTTACCGTACTTTCAGCATATCACCATATACAGCTGGCAATGTTGAGACTGCATTGCAACTGCATGATGTACTAAGACACACGTCACCTGCAAACATCAGCAACTGCACACACATTGTATCTGAATGCACACCACTACATGTACATCTGTGCAGGTCCTACATTCCTGTCATTTGGGCATGTTTGTAGGCATTGCATTTGGTGGACATGTGTTATGACATACATGATACATGGAATGTTGTATGATATGATAGGTGCCATGGGTGACCAGTACAGAGGGAATGTTGCCTCTGTCAACATTGATATCACACCTTATGTACTATTAGCATTCAGCAGCCATGGACCTACCTTTCATGTGCATGTGTGTAATGGCTGTAACCACCTGTCTGCACAAAAGACAACAACAGC
The DNA here is from genome assembly GCF_019279795.1 of Protopterus annectens. NCBI lineage: Eukaryota > Metazoa > Chordata > Ceratodontiformes > Protopteridae > Protopterus > Protopterus annectens. Next base: position 1,818,488,379 of record NC_056725.1, read on the forward strand.
TATGCTATTTACATATATGTTGTATGTGTGTGGCATGTACATATCCAAGGCAGGTACATGTATGTCATATCCAAACATGTGGGTGTTTAATTGTATACAGCAACAGTCATCTGTTAATGCTTTAAATAACTGAGGGGACCCTGGTATGTGTACAGCTGACCTGGTTACAAACAGTGGTATCATTGCATTGCATAACACATGATGCAACTGTGTCAGTACATGGGTACTCTGCACAGTTGATGTAGAGCTAGGTACAGTCCACCGGTCAAAGGTCACATGGTGTTGTACTATTATATGTCATACCACATGTATGGATGTGTGTTGGTGGTCCGAGGGCTTGGTGGTGTATGAGGGTTACATCCTAGAATGCAGCTTTTGACACTGTGACCTGCACCTGGCTCATCTGTGATGCCTTTTGTGGGAGTACTGGTCAGTACATGTGAGTGGCCTTTATGTATGTGGGGTCACCACCACCTGGAGTGGTCCCTGCCTGTGTTATGGCCCACATGTCTGGTTCTGAGGTATATGGTGGTAGTGCTTTGTGCACTACAGAGCCTTCAGCCAGGTGTTCCTCACTGCACAGATGTCAGTATTCCCCATTGTTGGATCTACAGTGAGCAGCTGTGATTACGACCGCTGCACATCTAGCACTGGTTAGCATAAGCATACAATGAAGTTGTCCTCTAGGTGTCAGGGTGTTATCCTGTGTTTAGGACATTTGCCTTGGAATGGCACTATATGGGCAAATGCGACATAGGTATTATCCCCACTCCCTGGAATCATGGATGCATGTGATCTGTGACAAAGGCCTGTTTTCTTTCAGTCATGTCATCCCAGAATGACAAACACTGGACAACCTCATAATTACAGCAGGATATTGGCTCATTGTGTTGGTCAAGCAGTTGCCACTCCTAGATTGACATCACTGCAAGTGGTAGTATTGTGCTTGGTATATTATGGTATATAGAAGGTGACGAACAGCAGCAGATGTTGTGTAGATGACCAGTGTCAGATATATGTAGTGCAGTGTTCCTGCTAACAATGCCAACTACTAACATCAGAGTCCATTACAATGTGTTCTGTACGTCTAACTGTAATAGCATGGCCACTATGGCCTTCTGTGTTTAGAATCAGAGTGCATCCCAAACAGCCCTGTGCTACTAAATGTGTGAGAATGCCCACTGACACCTTGTGTTGGTTATGTGCCTTTATGTGTATGGGCATGGCCATTGTAACCCTGTATAGTGATAGTAGTCATCCATTCCACAGATGGGCATACTCAAGTTTAGGATGGATTCCTACTTTAAAAACACAGGTTCACAGGTATGTACATCGTAACTGCCAGCATCTCTGTTGATGTTCACATTCCTAGAAGGTCATAATGACAGCCTTGAAATGTGTAGTCTCTTTGGTGTGACTCATAACTATGTAGTGTAATAGTGATCTGTAGATAGGCAGGTGTTCTGATCCCACCAGTGGCGTGTGTGTGTGTGTGTGTGTGTGTGTGTGTGTGTGTGTGTGTGTGTGTGTGTGTGAGTGTGTGTGTATGTGTGTGTGTGTGTCTCTGTCTACCTGAGGACAGAACAATGCTTTTAGACTACTTACACTCCGTACAATTCCTATACCCAACTTTGCAAGGCTGATGATGTCACCCACCTAGAAATACACCTCTGGGAGTGCTGTGACCCAGTAATCTCAAAAGCATGTTCTGTAACTGTGTAATGCTGCAGTGTGATAAAGTAGTTAGGTCAGTGTTCTAATCCCAGACTTGCCAACTGTGTGTGTGTTTTGTGTGTGTGTGTGTGTGTGTGTGTGTGTGTGTGTGTGTGTGTGTCTGTGTGAGACAAGTACAATGCTTTGCAGAGTATGCACTCTCTGTACAAATCACATGACCAACTTTGTCAATCCTGCTGATGTCACCCACCTATGAATACACCTCTAGGAGTGCTGTAGCCCAGTATTCGCCATAGTGCATGCCATAAATGCGTATTGCTGCAGTGTGATATGGTATGTAGGGGTTTGAATCCAGGACATGGCAGGTGTGTGTGTTTGGCTGTCAGAGCCTGTGTGGAGGTGGCTATGAGTGTCTAACCACTGGACATGTTGGGGAGTGGATTTTGTAGTTTTCTTATATGGTGTCCGTCTTATGACACAAAGGCCACCTCATGAGGAGTACAGATGTCAGTCAGCCACGGGACTGTGTTGGCAAGCCATATCCCTACATCTGGCAAAAGGCTTGGTGAACAAAGTATGCAACCCTACTAGAACCTGGTATATGTCCTGAACTTATGTGTCATACAGAAACACACTTGCCTAGGATATCCCGCTATGTTGCTAGTACTATGCACATTAATGACAGATAGTAGGCATGGTGTGATTGCAGTGAGCTGCAGAGGACATGGCACCCTGTACAGCGGTACAATAGGCACATAATTGCAGACAATGTGCCTTCACTATGTTCTCCATTGGATGCCTGCAACATATGTGGTTCCATCAGATGTGATCCACAGAGGCCATACAATGCCCTACACATGTGCCCTGTATGGACCGATGCCACTGACACCAGGGAATACCTGTATCATGCTATCAATGCAGGTGCAAGGCCGACCTGCTAACTATAAGCAGGTTTCGCCACACAAGGCCAGTATTGGCATATCAGATGATAACAGTCTGTGTACACAACATGTGCCTGCCAAACCAGATGCACCTGTACATGTCACTGTACAGTATTGTGGGACATCCACATCCCAGGCAGTGTCCATGTCAAGGACTTTCAAACACAGACATGGCATGCATTGCAAAGCTATGGCCTTTCACAATGGTAACCAGGATGTTAGGGCAGTTCATGCAGTACCCATCTGTGTGGGACATTGCAGACACTACACCCCTGTACCACACTGCACACCATTGATGGGTGGCGCAATGCCAAGGATTACCCCTCACCCAGCCTTATACAGCCATATTGCAAAGCCAACCACTACACACTCATGAAATAATGCATACATGCATGTCAGTACTGGCACTTTGTGTCTGTGTGTGGGTTATGATGCTCCCAACCACAGTCACTCCCAGTATAACCCTCATTGGCATACCAACAGATGTCAAACACGTTCACATGCCCTAGCCCATAGACCCTCCAGCTATCCCCTGTGGTGCATGTAGTCATGTGCATTACTGCAGTGTGGCAAACCAAGTAGTTAGGGAGTGTATTTGTGGCTCTGGCAAAGAGTGTCAAAGCGAGTCCATTAGAGAGTGTGGTTGTGGTGACAATGGCATCCATTCACATGTACAGCCATGTGTGCTACGCCTACTGTATGTCTACTATATCTCTGTTGCAGATGTCTCTCATCAACACACATATATGTTCTTACAGCACAGCAACATGTCAGCTTTGTGGCACATGTAGTAACTGCATGCATATGTAATAGTAAAGACTAGTCAGTTAGGGGTTTGACCCCTGTACTGGTAGGTGTGTGACAGATGATGCTTAGGTTTTAGTCTCCAAGCTCTTCTCTGATGTACTTTGTCTGTCCCTCCCACACAATCTCTGGTGGATGTGGAGGTATACACCTGATCAGCAGCAGCATGTGTATTGTAAGTGATGGACATGATCAGGTGATGGCCTCTGCACCTATTGCAGTCCTCCTCCAGCTGACTGCATGTGGAACAGCTGTGATGATGTTCCCATAGCCATTTGCATGATAAACACAGTACATTATCTAGGAACATCATGTTGGTGTTTGGCCATGACAGTCACTGTGAGTAGCATCTGGATGTGGTGTTTTGAAATGGCAGCACAGATGATATCTGGATGTTCCTCAGACATCATACACAGTGGAAAATAGCCTAAAGACAGGAGGGTGATGTGCCAGACAATACTACACCATGTAAGTGTAGCTATGCTGCATTGAGACTACTGCCTATTTAACATGTGTGTGGTAATGGCTATTCTGCATGTTTTAAAACAGATATGTCAGTGCTCTGTTCATGAGGGACCCCCATCTGTAGGGCCATCTGTGGACTGGTCAGTGTGTGGAACCATTTGTTTCCCATGTTACACACTGAGCACACATCTGTGCACAGCGTGGGCATAGTGTGAGGTTTGCAGCCAGTACATGGTGATAGGGATGTGTTGCTGCCATTGCATGCCTGACTGGACATATGTCACATGAAACAGTGGTATGACAGACACTGTCTGGGGTTCCCAGTGACAAGCCAATAATGAGCCACTGTTCATAGACACAGTCACATGTCTTCTACACATTGTACAGATGTCATGCAGTATATATGCATGTGTTGTGCTCCCTCTGCAAATGTATGCCCTCTGTTGTGTTGGGTTGATGGTCATATCTATGCATACTTTTGTAAGTAATCCTGAATGCTGTTTTCTATTATTAAGCCATATCTGTGTTTAAACTGCAACACCATAGGCTGTATGGGTTTGGAAGTCCCGGCAGAACCTCCTGACCACTTCAGCTGACCATGGCACCAGGCACCAGCACATCTGGGGCCAAGCCTTGGACCTCACCCTCTGTTGGCTCTGCACCACCTTCTGGTGGTACCACCACTGAGGATGGGGCATGTCCCCCTGGGAGCAGGGCCAGGCCGGAACATGTCTGCTGTTGTGCAGTCCTGGACGTGGTGCGTTGGGTGCTCAATAAGGTGTTTCGAAGCCAGATACTCAAGCTCAAGGGCAGAGTGTCACATTTACAGGGTGAGTCTGCCCCTCCTGGACAGCCCCCAGCACTGCCTACTTTGCAGCTGTTTTGGTGCAGTGGCGGCTGCCCATGGCTGGGGACCTCCATCCCACTGTTTACATGGGCTTGTGAATGCCAAACACCCATCCCCATCGGAGGTGTATCCCCCCACATGTGTCATATACTGACCCTGTATGCTGTCTTGTCTGTGATCCTACCCTACCTATCCTTCACGGGCATGCCTACTGTCCTTCACCAACATCCCACTCTCACCCTACGGAAACATAAGGCCAATCAGTTCCTAGGACAACATTTGCCCCATAC